>NC_134487.1:137964606-138264606 GCF_040206685.1 Ascaphus truei
CTCGCGAGCCGGTCCCGGTCCCCCCTGGCGGCACAGCTGACTACACGCTGTGGCGCGTCAGCCGCTAGGAGACACAAGAGAATGGTGTTTCCTAGCTTCGACGCGTCACGTTGTGTGGCTGTGAGCCAATGGGGAGGGGAGGCTTCGGGAGGAGGAGAGGCTTCGGGGAGCGGGGAGGAGTGTGGAGTGAAAGCAGCGTGAGTGCCTGTCTGTGTGTGTGTATGTGTGTGCCTGAGTGCGTGCGTGCCTGTCTCTGTGTGTGTATGTGTGTGCCTGAGTGCGTGCGTGCCTGTCTCTGTGTGTGTATGTGTGTGCCTGAGTGCGTGCGTGCCTGTGTGTGTGTGTGTGTGTGTGTGTGTGTGTGTGTGTGTGTGTGTGTGTGTATGTATGTATGTATGTATGAGTGCCTGCGTGTGTGTGTTTTTTTTACTTACCTGCAGCCCGTGGAGGGAGGGGGGGGAAGAGTAGCGGGTCCCTCCGCTCAAGCCACGCCCCCCCCTCCCTGTCAATCCTCCCACTCCCGCCCACCTCCCGCTCCGGCCCCCTACGTCATGGCCGCGCCCCCTCACGTCATGGCCGCACCCCCCCCGACCCGTTTGGCCACGCCCCCCGCTACTACTGAAGTTTCCTGTAGACCGCAGATCGCGGTACAGCGAGTTGCACGCGCCGCCGGCAAGCAAGCCAGCCGTGCGGACGCGTGCAACGGGACCTTAGCCTAATAGTCTTTAAAACCAGAAGGGACAGCAATAGAACGCATAGAAATGGAGAAATCAAAGGGGTAAATAAAAGAGACCCCTCCCGTGTGCAAAGAGAATTAAGTCAGTTGTATGTCACAAAGGTTAAAAAAGGGATTGATGTATTTTTAGGAAACCCTAAAAATCCAACAAGTATCATTATTTTATAAATCATTCATGAAACTTTGTCCTGCAAATGATTGTACACATTGTAACCTAAATGTTTTATAGACATTATCTCTGCTTAATCTCTTGCCTAAGTGGTGCTCAGACAGAGAATGGACAGGAATTACTCTGAAAGCCTTATCAGTGAGGTGGAGGAAACAAGCTTGACAATAGTTTGTTTACACTTTTGTGTATTTCCCGTTGTAAATAAAATCAAGGGGAACTGTGCAAAGTTTGAAAAAGGATTTTAAATACTGATATTGATTCTGTGATTTTTATTCCCGAGGTTCTGGGGAGGATTGCTGCTTCAGTGCCATGTACAGAAGGCAGCAAGACTTAGGCTAAGGCTTCGCTCCCTCAGTCAGCGTGCCCGCACTGCAGACAGGTGGTGCGCTGACAGGCACAGACCGTGATATGCGGTCTGTAGGGAGCCGGAGCCAGAGCGGGAGGGGGGCGGGAGGGGGGCGTGGCCAAAACGGGTGGGGGGCACGGCCATGACGTGAGGGGGTGGGACAATCACACAGCCGCACAGCGCTACAGCCCCTCAGCCGCCCCTCAGCCCTCAGCCCCTGCAATTGACCGCTCCCTGCGGTCTGTAGAGAGTGGGAGCTGGAGGCGTGGTTTGAGCGGGAGGCTCTCGTGCTGTCCCCCCCCCCCCAACCTGTCGGTCCCTCTCCCCCCTGTCGGTCCCTCTCCCCCCTGTCAATCCCTCTCCCCCTGTCGGTCCCTCTCCCCCCTCCCGGAGCCCCACTCCTCTCCCCCCCTCCAGTAGCAGGGGCAGCCTGCGAAACGGGCACCAGAGGAGGGGGGGGGGGCGGCGCTATGCACGGCTGCACAGACAGGGTGGCCGCCTCCTTCCCCGTAGCCGCCTCCCTTCCCTCCTCATTGGCTGACTGCTGCACCACGTGACGCGTCAGCGCTTCTGATCACAAGAAGCTTGCATCATCGGCCAGCTGTCGCGTCACAGCACGCAGTCAGCCCTGTCTGAAGGAGCCAGCGGGGACCTTCAGACTGGAGGAAAGGAGCTGGTGGCCCGCGGCCGTGTGCGCCGCCGGCCGCAGCGGGTTCGCAGCCTAAAGCTGGTTCTATAGTGCACGCGTGTGCTATGCTGTGCGCGCGGCAGTTTTAGTTGGCTGAGGATAGCCAGCTATTCTATAATAGGGAGCATGGAGCGGACCGACGAGGGAGAAGATAAGGAAATGAATGATTTTGCGCCGCTAACGGCGCTGTATTGTATGTACAGTGGTGTGAAAAACAAAGTACACCCTCTTTGAATTCTACGGTTTTACATATCAGGACATAATAACAATCATCTGTTCCTTAGCAGGTCTTAAAATTAGGTAAATACAACCTCAGATGAACAACAACACATGACATATTACACCGTGTCATGATTTATTTAACAAAAATAAAGCCAAAATGGAGAAGCCATGTGTGAAAAACTAGGTACACCTTATGATTCAATAGCTTGTAGAACCACCTCTAGCAGCAATAACTTGAAGTAATCGTTTACTGTATGACTTTATCAGTCTCTCACATCGTTGTGGAGGAATTTTGGCCCACTCTTCTTTACAACGTTGCTTCAGTTCATTGAGGTTTGTGGGCATTTGTTTATGCACAGCTCCCTTAAGGTCCAGCCACAGCATTTCAATCGGGTTGAGGTCTGGACTTTGACTGGGCCATTGCAACACCTTGATTCTTTTCTTTTTCAGCCATTCTGTTGTAGATTTGCTGGTGTGCTTGGGATTATTGTCCTGTTGCATAACCCAATTTCGGCTAAGCTATAGATGTCGGACAGATGACCTCACATTTGACTCTAGAATACTTTGGTATACAGAGGAGTTCGTGGTCGACTCAATGACTGCAAGGTTCCCAGGTCCTGTGGCTGCAAAACAAGCCCAAATCATCACCCCTCCACCACTGTGCTTGACAGTTGGTATGAGGTGTTTGTGCTGATATGCTGTGTTTGGTTTTCGCCAAACGTGGCGCTGTACATTATGGCCAAGCATCTCCACTTTGGTCTCGTCTGTCCAAAGGACATTGTTCCAGAAGTCTTGTGGTTTGTTCAGATGCATCTTTGCAAACCTAAGCCGTGCTGCCATGTTCTTTTTAGAGAGAAGAGGCTTTCTCCTAGCAACCCTTCCAAACAAACCATACTTGCTCAGTATTTTTATAATTGTACTGTCATGAACTTTAACATTTAACATTAACTTAGGCCTGTAGAGTCTGAGATGTAACTCTTGGGTTTATTGCAATTTCTCTGAGCATTGCACAGTCTTACCTTGGGGTGAATTTGCTGGGACATCCACTCCTGGGAAGATTGGCAATTGTCTTGAATGTTTTCCACTTTTGAATAATCTTTCTCACTGTAGAATGATGGACGTTAAATTGTTTGGAAATTGCCTTATAACCCTTCCCAGATTGATGGGCAGCAACAATTGCTTCTCTAAGATCATTCCTGATGTCTTTCCTCCTTGGCATTGTGTTAACACACACCTGAATGCTCCAGACCAGCAAACTGCTAAATCTTTGGCTTTTATAGAACTGGTCACACTTGCTGATGATCAATTAATCAAGGGCATTTGATTAGCAGCACCTGTCTGCTACTTAGCATCTTAATTCCTATGGAAGCAGTATGGGTGTACTTAGTTTTTCACACATAGCTTCTCCATTTTGGCTTTATTTTTGTTAAATTAATCATGACACGGTGTAATATGTCATGTGTTGTTGTTCATCTGAGGTTGTATTTACCTAATTTTAAGACCTGCTAAGGAACAGATGAATGTTATTATGTCCTGATATGTAAAACCATAGAATTCAAAGAGGGTGTACTTTCTTTTTCACACAACTGTATGTGTGTGTATGTGTGTATGTGTGTGTATGTGTGTATGTATGTACTGTGTGTGTGTGTGTGTGTGTGTGTGTGTGTGTGTGTGTGTGTGTGTGTGTGTGTGTGTGTGTGTGTGTGTGTGTGTGTGTGTGTGTGTGTGTGTGTGTGTGTCAAAGTGAAATAAATAAAAATAATTTTTATTACAACTTTTTTTTTATTTAAAAAATATTATTTAATACATAACTCACAATCTCCACATACACACACACATACACATATACACACATACACACACAGTACCTTCACTCACAGCATACACAGCATACACACGAAAAGCATGCGGCACGTGCACGGCTGCAGACAGTATAGAACGGGCCTAAGGGTGACTTGTAGGATAGAAACACTGCTGCCTCAGTCAGGTGATAGCTTGATCACCAAGCGGCAGATCCTTTTCGAAGTCACTTGCAGGCCCGAGTGCAGGAGCACTCGGCAGGTACCTTCTTAAGTGCACCAACGTATCCTATACATATTATAATTACACATAGTGGCAGCGCTGACCACGGGACAAAGGGGTTAGGCTGTGGACACGGTGTGGGGATACACGGTGGTGGGTAGGTACACTCCTAGTGGAGTGAAAGACACTTTGGGACTGCGTTATAGACTGTGGAGTTACCCCCTAGGGGGAGTGTTATTAAGTGTGTGTTATTTCCTGCATATATATAAACTGGTTATATAATCCTCGTGTATGTGCTTATTGTATATGTGGGTCCTGTGTAGGCAACCTTCTACATTTCTAGAACCCTGCACAGGTGGAGGCGCTGTAAATCAGATCGAGCTGACAGACTCACCCCAGGTTCCCAACAAGCGGAGGCTCAGGCCTCTTGTGAACCTACAGGTATATGCACCACACCTGGTAACACATAGGTTTCCACCCACACACACTGTATCTGTGATTGGGATAGAGGGAATACCCGTTACACATATAAAATACAGACTTACCTTAGAGAGGTCTCAGGCCTCTGTCTGGGCCCAGTGGCTGCATTGCTGCTTGGCACCAGCTCCAGGCCTCTCTCCCACGCCAAGCCTCTGATGTCAGAGCGCGCCGGGCCTCTCACTCATGCCGATGCGTGCAAGAAGCTGAGCCCAGCTTGCTTCCGGTGCATGCCGATGTGAGAGAGGCCCGGCGCCCACCAGCATCAGAAGCGCGGCAAGGGACAGTCAGTGAGGGAGGCCCACAGCTAAGGGAGACCCCAGCAGCAAGGAGAGAACCGGCAGCTGGGCGCCCTGCAGCCACCGGGCATGGGACTCTTGTCCTGGGTCTCCCCCTCTGTCATAGGCCCTGCATCTATGGCCATATTAACCAAGCAGTTTTCTACCATAAAAGAGCTGGTGCTGGAACACACAAACAATTGACACATAAAAAAATTGTGTCCAGTCTTACTGTCCTTGATGGAAATATGTAATGGCATTTAAGTGGGTTTCAGGTTTCTGTTTTCATTTAAAGGGAAATCTAATACCATAACACATTCAAATATTGTAAACAGATATTGTATACTGTAAAGAAAAGATCTCCTCCCTAACTCCTTTGTATACACTCCTTGTCGATAACGGCTTTAAACGGCAGTTGCATGAACACACTACAGGCATACCCCGGTTTAAGGACACTCACTTTAAGTACACTCGCGAGTAAGTACATATCGCCCAGAAGGCAAACAGCAGCTCGCGCATGCGCTTGTCAGCACGTTCCGAACAGCAGTACCGGCTCCCTACCTGTACCAAAGCTGTGCGCAAGCAGGGAGACTATAGAGCCTGTTACAAATGCGTTATTTACATCAGTTATGCACGTATATGACGATTACAGTACAGTACATGCATCAATAAGTGGGAAAAGGTAGTGCTTCACTTTAAGTACATTTTCGCTTTACATACATGCTCCGGTCCCATTGCGTACGTTAATGCGGGGTATGCCTGTAGATTGTAAACGGAATATGCTGGGGCTATAAAATATACCAATAATGTTGTAAATAGCATGTATAATTGCACAGCTTTCAGTATCTCAACTTTACTGCAATTAGAATGATGTGCTATCCCTCAAAGCCAGTAATACATGCTCTACCCACGCTAATAGCAGACATTTATTTATGACAGTTAGGCAGGTACAGTACAGCAGTGTCTGTAATGCTTTGTGTTAGGACCTAAGGAATGTTACAACTGTTCCAAAAAAAAAAAAACACATCCAAGACCACCTTCGGGTGCACTATCAAGTTCCCCCATTACATTTACATTTATTTTGATGTCCACAAATAAAAAATGTCTACTGTTTAACTTGATAATATTAGATTGCAACCTGTGTGATTGAATTCTTGTTTGTGACTTTTACATACAGTAGCATAAAAAAAAAAGTTGATTTTTTTTCTTCCATAAATTGGTAACATGCCAAATTAGGGCAGAAAAGCATAAGGATCCCACCTACGACCAAACTAATGGCCTTCACATGTTTTATAGGTTAAATGTATCTGATTGACACATACCGAACACATCAGACTAATGGAGGTAACTTTAAAGCAGCAGTCCATGCTGCATGATATATTTTAGTTTTTTTTTTTAACTTACCTGAACCAGGGAGTCGTCTGGGGGCAGATCTGTGATCACTCACCCTCAGGGCACCCCCCCAGTTCCAGAGGTGCAGTTACCAGCAAGAATTCTTGACCATAGTACACAAAATGGGCAAGGGGTCAAGTTCAGCCCAGTAGAAGGAGTCACTAGGGGATGACATTGACTCCTTCTACTGGTGACCTAGAAGCCATATTTTACATTTTTGTGTTAAAAACACTGGCGCAAAAAACGAAAATATCTTCTGATCCAGGGGGTCCCTGGAGGTTGGGAGACCACGGATCAGCTCCAGGGGACGCCCTCTCCCGGGTCGTTAAGTAAAAAGAAAAAGAAAATGTTGGGTCGCTGCTTTAAATAAGGACCTATACTTTTTTTCTTGGTAAACAAATGCTTTGGAGGGTTTTTACAGTCTTTGGGCCTTATGCAGAGAGCATAGAATTTTAAAATTGGCGAATTTCATAAAAAGTAGCTTTTTTGGAGAGTTTTATTCTCCATATGCAGAAAAGTGCGAATTCTGCTATGTTTAACATGGATGCGTGTGGCGAGTTTAAATTGGCGACATGCGCGCTTCAGAAACGTGTAAAAACAAATTCGCGCCTTTTTTTTCCCCTTTACTATAGGCGGCGAGCGCCATCTTGCCATCTTTTCCTGGCGCGGCAAAAATGCGAGAATCGCGGCATTTTTTGGCGCGAACAGCCGCTTTATGCCGTTCGCACCTCTCTGCATTCGGAGAGTTTTAAAAATGGCGAGATGGAGGTTCTCGCCAGCCGCGAGGCGAGTTTTAGCAATTGAAAAAACAAAATGGCGCGTTTTTCGGAACTCACCATTTTCTGCCGGTTTCTGCGCGAAATTGTACAAAAAATGGCGAATTTCGAAATAACGATGCTCTCTGCATAAGGCCCTTTATCTGATATCATTTGGTTGGTGTCTATTGTTTGTCTGGTGTCAATCCTCAAATGTAGACGAAGGTTATTGTTTTTGTTGCATCTTTTATGTAAAGTAACTATAATGACAACATTAGTCAAAAAAAAATAAACATATGTAACTGATACTGTATGCTTGAATTTAGCCGACACAGAGAAAAGGAAAATATATTAATTTTCACTAGATACAAATGAGTCAAATTGCTACTTGAAGTTTCATCAAATCTTCATAAGGAGGCTAAATAATACACTGGTTAGTTTCTCCTTCTTGGTTTTTCCTTGAGCCTATGTACAGTAGGATTGCTACTCTAACCCTTTCACTGCCAGAAAAGCTGGGCCGTGTGGTACAGAAAAGGGTTAAACTGGGGCTTGGTTTGGGTGAAACATAGGATATTAGCAGCAAATAAAAATCATAGTTTCCCCATTCACGCCACTGTGGTATGAAACATACACTGCGCCTTCCATCTTATCACAATTGTTTATATTATTATTATCGTTTACTTGGAAAGCGCTGACATGTTCCGCAGCGAGGTACAGCGGGTGTACAGAGTGACATCAATTGCATAAACAGAATTACATACAAATAAGGACAAACAAGTGCAAACAGATGCAGACAGTAATGAGGGCCCTGCCTTATATTGAGGAATGTAAAGGATACTACAGTACGGTGTCCAGAGCTTTTAGATGAGTGACCCCATTCCAGCACCTTTCTGCGATACGCTGGTGCGGTGCAGAGGTGTCCATCTGGAACCACGAGACCCTACGGAATATCAGACTGGCCTTGCATGATGTCTTCAAAAGTGTTGGCGGAGATTATAGAAGATGGGGGAGGTATGGTTTCTTCTTGGACCTCCGCCTTGTCTTCCATGAGAAATTGGCGACAGAGAGCATCGGCCTTCACGTTTTTGTCCCTGGTAAATATGAAATAATGACATTGAAGCGAGAAAAGAAAAGTGACCATCGGGCTTGTCGTGACCCTAGGCGACATGCACCTTCAACGTAGAGAAGATTCTTATGGTCCGTCAGAATAGTAACAGGATTTTCAGTGCCCTCGAGCAAATGTCTCCATTTCTCCAAGGCCATTTTGATGGCCAAAAGTTCTCGGTTGCCAACGTCATATTTCTGTTCGACGGGCAAGAACTTCTTCGAAAAGAAGGCACAAGGGTGTAGTTTGGCTTGTGGAGTCTTCCTTTGGGACACCACTGCTCTGGCTCCAACAAAAGCGTCCACCTCAAGGGTAAAGGGTAACCCCGGAACAGGATGCACGAGCACAGGGAATGATACAAAGGCTGTTGTCAGCTTCTCGAAAGCGTGGATGGCTGCAGGAGGCCACAGTGCTGGGTCGGCTCCTTTCTGCATCAATGCCGTAATGGGCGCTACTACTGCCGAAAAGTTCTGTATGAACCTCCGGTAGTAATTGGCGAAGCCAAGGAACCGTTGTATGGCTTTCAGGGTTGTGGGAAGAGGCCAATCTATAACTGCTTTCACTTTGGCTGGGTCCATGGCCAGGCCTGTGTTGGAGATGATGTAGCCTAGAATGGACGTCGTGGTCTGGTGAAACTGACACTTCTCTAATTTTGCGAATAGGTGATTCTCCCGCAGATGTTGGAGTACGTATCTGACATGGCCAAGATGCTTGTGTGCGGTCTTGGAGAAGATAAGTATATCATCTAAATAGACAATGACATATTGATCGAGAAGATCCCTGAAAACTTTGTTGACAAAATCCTGGAATACCGTGGGGCGTTACAAAGTCCGACCGGCATGACAAGGTATTCGTAATGTCCGTCCCGGGTGTTAAACGCTGTTTTCCACTCATCACCCTGTTGAATTCTTACTAGGTTGTAAACTCCTCGTAAGTCTATTTCGGTGAAAATAGTGGAACCCTGGAGTCTGTTGAAAAAGTTCTGTAATAAGGGGTAAAGGGTACCGTTTCTTGATTGTGATCTTATTAAGACCCCGATAATCAATGCACGGTCTGAGAGAGCCATATTTTTTCTTATCAAAGAAAAAACCTGCACCTGCAGGGGATGAGGACTTCAGGATAAAACCCCTTTGTAGATTTTCTTGGATGTATTCTTTCATGGCTTTGGTCTCTGGAAGTGATAATGGGTAGTAACATCCTCTGATACATCTGGTATATAGAGGTGACTCTAACATGATGTAATCAATGTACAGTCAGATGTATATCTATAGTCACATGATGGTGTATTACACGTTAGATCAATACAAGTAGTCAGGAGGTTACCTGGTGTCCGACATTACCGCAATAGAGACAGAGTCCGGCATTACGTCTGTGTTGTTTTTCACCTGGCGAATGTTTGTTGCCTCCGAGCTGCATGGGTTCTTCCAGGTCCGTGAAAGGAGGTTAAAGGGCCCTTTGTAAAGGTCGTGGAGAGATTGCATACCTTGCTTACGACGATCTCTTTCGGCCTTTCTCTTCTGTAACCTCGAATCCACTTGCTTGCATAGGCCAATGAGTTCCTTTAGTTCCGTGGGGCGTTCAAATGTGGCAAGAATGCCACCGCTAACACCTCATCGTTCCAGCCGGTCTCTGCATCTATGCTCCGAAATTCGACTGCATACTGGGCCACGGGACGACTGCCTTTGGATATATGGAAGAGAGATGAAGCATCTGTTACCTTGCGTCCGGGTGTGTCGAATACTCTGCGGAATTCTTTGGTGAAGCCGGCTATGTTGCAGGTGAGGTCCGGCCTTTGTTCACAGATGAGTGAAGCCCACACAAAGGCGTCATCAATGAACAGGGAGATGATATAGGCCACCTTGGATCGCTTGGACAAAAAACGGGAGGGCATCAATTCAAACTGTATAAAACATTGATTGAGAAATCCGCAGCAACCAAGCGTTCACCGCCATAGCTGTTGGGTGGAGGAAGTCGGGGTTTGGAAGCTGCCTTCATGGGAATGGCTGTGGGAGCAGGCACCGCTGAGGGAACAGAATCAACAGGGGTACTTTTTGCCTGGTCTGTATAAGTTTGCACTGTCAGTTGAGTTGGTCCATACGCTGACTATTCTGGTCAAGATACTTTTCCAGTTTGGCAAACATGTCAGAGTGCAGGTTCAAGACTCGACCCACCTCAGCAGGATCCATGTTTGTGGGGCTGAGCATACTGTAATGGGTGCTCACCACAAACAGGACGGGACTGCAAGGCTGAGGTGGGGATGTTTGAATACAACAACCAACAACTGTGCAACCGCGTCCGGATTGCAGAGTCATAGTCGTGTAGCCAGGTCAGGGTAGGAGAGGTTAGGATGGTCGTGATACTCGCCATGGTCTGGGGTTGGAGAACTCGGATGGTCATAGTGCGTAGCCGGGGTCCAGGAATATAGAAGGTCGTTGTCCAAATACAAGCCGAGGTCAAGGGTCAGAGAAGGCAGAGGTCCAGGAACAAGCAAGAGTGAGGAACAATGAAAAGCAGCAGGCAGGAAACACGGCAAGGTAAAGAGCAGATTGCTTGAGGCAAGCATGACTCACAAACTATGGTTATGCTCAGCCATCTTGGAGGAGGGCTGGCTGAGCATATAAGGGAGTGACAGCCAATAGCAGGGCTGCACACGGCTGTGAGGGATGAATAATCAGACGTATTCTGTCCACTGGTAAGTAGGGGCGGAGTGTATCACAGGTGTGGAGTAATTGGAGGTAATAGTGTTAACCCTGTGCGTGTCCCTGGCAACATGGCGCCTGCACGTAGGTGCACGAGGGAGCTTCTACGTGGCATCACGGGGGCGGGGCCTAAGCCTGATCCGTGTGGTGACTTCACGCCTGGGCGTGACCTCAGTGCGAGGCACGTCACCTGTCTCATCACGGGATGCATCATGGGGGTGGCACGAAGCCCAATCCTTACACCACCACAGGATGGTATTAAAGCGTTGCATATAGTGGAGAATGGGGTTTAGGTCCTTGGAAGGTGCTGGCCAGCAGTTTTGAGGGGCAGAGGAGAACTGAATCCCTCATGCAAAAGGGGAGGGCACAGGGTCTGCACCATGATAGGCTACAGTGTCTCCACCACTCCTGCCTCTCAGGGAGGCTGCGTGAGGGGGCAAACCCCAGAAGATAGTCTGTCAGTGTCTGTACCTAGGAGAACTTACGTGACAGCGGGGCAGAAAGATGGCTGGACCGGTATGTCATTTCCCAGAATCCCTTGCTGCAGTGGAAGTGCTGTATGCTGGGTGATAATGGTGAAAGGTGGGATTGCAGACCTGCCTAAGACATGCAGATGAGTATACAGTTGTATTTGTATATATATATATATATATATATATATATATATATATATATATATATATATATATATATATATATATATATAGTGTAACAGAGCAGATGGCACACAAATACAAATGAAGACAGTGCTAGTCCCATATGAATAAGTATAATCAAAGGCTCCTTACCAGGCAGACCAAAGAGTCCAGAGAATCCAAAGTACATGCAGCAAGGAAGAGACAGCACACTTGGTATCAAAGAAAAAATTGTATTGAATAGCAGGCACCTACACCGACGTTTCGGTCCTAGGGACAGGACCTTTATATACCAAGTGTGCTGTCTCTTCCTTGCTGCATGTACTTTGGATTCTCTGGACTCTTTGGTCTGCCTGGTAAGGAGCCTTTGATTATACTTATTCATATGGGACTAGCACCTGTCTTCATTTGTATTTGATTATATATATATATATATACTGAGTTAAGTTATGGTGAGTAAAAAAAGTGACAAAAACCCTCCACAGGAAAGCAAATATGCAAATACAGCTGTATGCTCATCTGCATGTCTTAGGCAGGTCTGCAACCCCGCCTTTCCCCAATATCACCCAGCATACAGCACTTCCACTGCAGCAAGGGATTCTGGGAAATGACATGCAAATGAGCACACAGTGTCACTTTTTGCCTCAATAACCATTTTTAACATGGTTCCCTATAGGCTTAAGCTTGCTGCATGGTCACAGGCTGTGCTCAAAGCTGTGACCATGCAGCAAGCTTAAGCCTATAGGGAACCATGTTAAAAATGGTTATTGAGGCAAAAAGTGACACTGTGTGCTCATTTGCATGTCATTTCCCAGAATCCCTTGCTGCAGTAGAAGTGCTGTATGCTGGGTGATAATGGGGAAATGTGGGGTTGCAGACCTGCCTAAGACATGCAGATGAGCATACAGCTATATTTGCATATATATATATATATATATATATATATATATATATATATATATATATATATATACATATATATATACATATATATACAGTGTTCGACAAATCACCCAAAAATCTACTCGCCCAACCTAAAAAATCTACTCGCCACCTAGTCCCGCCCCCAACCCTGCCCCCAGCCCCGCCCCTAGTTCCGCCCCTAACCCTAGTCCCGCCCCCAACCCCGCTTTAAAATAAAATATATAAATAAAATACATTTAATAAATTCCTAGTCAGAACAACATTCGTTTTTGACATAAATGTATTTATTGTATTACATTATACTACAATTAGTACTTGTTACATGTGTGTGTGTGTGTAAATGTCGATCTAGAAATAAAAGCTAGGTTTGAATGACTAGTTTCCTGAACCCCTTAACCAGTGTCTGGACATCCCCGCTTCACAATATCTAAAGCAGCAATCCCGTCTGGGATCTTACCTGATCCGCAGTCCCTCAATGTCCAGGTACCCTCATTCCCGCGATGTTATACATTGGAGGGGATGTGTTCCCTACCTGTCTTCTGGGTTAGGGGGGGTTCCGATGTCTTCCGTGTGAAGCTTGAGTCAGATCTGGAAGAAAGTAGTATAGGATATTTCGGTGTAGTATAGGGCAGTTAAGATATATAGGGTAAATAAGAGATCCAGAAACAGAGTGTGAGACAGACACAGAGAGGGGGTGAGAGAGGGGGTGAGAGAGAGAGAGAGGGGTGAGAGAGAGAGAGAGAGAGAGAGAGGGGGTGAGAGAGAGAGAGAGAGGGGGTAAGAGAGAGAGCGAGAGATGGTGAGAGAGAGAGAGAGATGTTGAGAGAGAGTGAGGGAGAGGGGGTGAGAGAGAGTGAGAGAGAGGGGGTGAGAGAGAGTGAGAGAGAGGGGGTGAGGGTGAGAGAGAGGGTGAGAGAGAGGGGGTAGAGAGGGTGAGAGAGGGGGGTGAGAGAGAGAGGGGGGGTTAGAGAGAGGGGGTGAGAGAGGGGGTGAGAGAGGGGGTGAGAGGATGAGAGAGGGTGAGAGAGAGAGAGGGGGTGAGAGAGAGATTGGGTGGGGTGACGGGTCGATTGGGTGGGGTGACGGGGTGATTGGGTGGGGTGACGTGTGATTGGGTGACGGGGTGATTGGGTGATGGGGTGATTGGGGGGGTGGAGTGATTGGGTGGGGGGGTGGGGGGGTGTGGGGTGATGGGGGGTGGGGGAGGGGGGTGGGGTGATGGGATGGGGTGGTGATGGGGTGATGGGATGGGGGGGTGATTGGGTGACACTTCTGGTATTCTGGTATCCTACACACACACACAGAGACACACACACAGAGACACACAGACACACACAGAGACACACACACAGAGACACACACACAGAGACACACAGACACACACAGAGACACACAGAGACACACAGAGACACACAGAGACACACAGAGACACACACACACAGACACACAGAGACACACACAGAGACACACACAGAGACACACACACAGACACACACAGACACACACAGACACACACAGAGACACACAGACACACACACACACACACACACACACACACACACACAGAGACACACACACACACACACACACACACAGAGACACACACACAGACACACAGACACACACACTAGGTGGGTATTCATTGAAAGGGAGGTGACCCACCTGTTCATCCAAACCTTGTCCTCCACATGCCAGCTGAGGGTCGGGCAGCCAGGCTGGGGGGGTCGGGCAGCCAGGCGGGGGGGGTCGGGCAGCCAGGCGGGGGGGGTCGGGCAGCCAGGCAGGGGGGGTCGGGCAGCCAGGTGGGGGGGTCGGGTAGCAGGCGGGGGGGTCGGGCATCAGGTGGGGGGGTCGGGCAACCGGACAAGCAGGCGTGGGTCGGGCATCCAGGCGGGAGGATCGGGGCCAGTGAATGACAGCCGCACGGCAACACCAACCTCCCCATGAGAAACGTGCGCGTCTGCGTGCGCATGCGCAATCTGCTGCTTCCCCGCTCCCATTACCAGAGCGTTGGACTGAGGGGAAGCGCCTGGGCAGCAGCAGCCGCGGGACCCCCCCAGTCTAGCTCCCGCCCCCCCGCGCGCATGCGCAGGCTGCTGCCAGCCTGCTTCCCCGCTCCCATTAACAGAGCGTGGGACGGAGGGGAAGCGCCTGGGCAGCAGCAGCCGCGGGACCCCGCCAGCCTACCTCCCGCCCCGGGCAGCAAGCGGGGCTCGGGGGCAGGGGTGGTTGGGCTGACCCACAGCTGCCAGCCGGCCCTCTTCCCCACGTCAGGCCAATCAGGGAGGGGGATTACTTATTTATTTATTTAAAAAAAAAATGGCACGAGCAGGGGAATTTATAGAGCCGCAGCAGCGGCCTAAATCCACTCGCCAGCGGCCTAAATCCACTCGCCACGGGAGTGTGGTTATCATTAATTGTCGAACACTGTATATATAATATATATATATATATATATATATATATATATATATATATATATATATATATATATATATATATATATATATACATACTGTAGAGGTATCAGTACCGTCTTAGCTGAGCTTCAATAATCAAAAAAGAGATAGATGATACTGTTCTGTGGCTAACTAAATGCTTTTATTTGTGCGAGCTTTCGAGATACACTGATCTCTTCTTCCGGCGATGTTACAATGAATGAAGCAAGCAAAGGGAATACTTAAAAACAGTGTCTCTTGGAATGTTATCTGTGCTTGTCCTTCCCCCGGTGTGGATGAGATTTATGGCTAGAGGTGTTAAATGGTTCCTGAAAGAAAGTGATGTAAGAGTGTTAGTGTGTGTATCTGTGTGAATATAAATGAATGGAGAGCCCACAGTGTATACAGTGCTTTATAAAAGGGGTGTGTGGAGTGGGAGTTAATAAAAATGGTGTGGGTAGGTGTGGAAATGTTGGAGATAGTGGCATAACTAAAAGTTTGTGTGGATACTATGTGGTCCCTATTGGTGTATAGGGATGGAAAAACAAGGAGTATTGGTATGTGTAAGAGACAGCTGTGTGTGCATACATATAGCACAGTATGTACAGACATGGTCTTTAGCGCTCATGGGAAGAGAGTTCACTTGTGTCAGTAATGACTCATAAAATGTCGATTTCTCTTTAGGCCACCGTTAAGTGTCCCGAACAGTTGCATAAATTTGTATTCTCTCTTTCGGTGTTTTAAAATTACCTTTGAGTATGGCAACCCTCAGATCGTTCATCTTATGGCCAGAGTCAGAGAAATGTTCGCCGACAGGATTGTCTCTTATTCCGCGTGTGATGCTGTGGCGATGCAGGTTCATTCTCTTGTTTAGCCCCTGCCCCGTCTCACCTATGTAGTAGCAGCCTCCTGGGCATTTCATGCACATGATGAGGAATATGATTTCATGCACATTGCTGGAGGAACAGGTGAACCTTCCTCTGATTTTGTATTCCCGATTCCTGTGTGGTATTTGTATTGTGTCCGCTGTGTAGAGCATTGCGCAGGTTTTGCATCTTGGGTCCTGGCATGGTTTCGTCCCGCATTCAGTTGTATTGCTGAATACTTTACTCCTCACCATAATATTCTTGAGGTTTGTATGATAATAAGGGTGCTTCAGGGAAGACCTGTTGCAGTCTTGTATCTTCCTGGAGGATGGGTTGTAGTTCCCTGGCGATCTTGCGTAGGGTTTTTGAGGATGAGTCCTTTCGGGATCAGATGCTCCTTTTTGCATAAAGAACAACCAACTACAGACTTCTGTATACCGCAAACCTACAGACAGAGCCAGCTATTTGAGGGACAACAGCTTCCACCCGACACACACAAACATGCAACCATCTACAGTCAAGCCATACGCTACAACCGGATATGCTCCGACACAGCAGACAGAGACCAGCGGATTAAAGCCTTGAGATCAGATTTTATAAACCGTGGATATAACCACAGAATTGTAGACCAGCAAATTCACAAAGCCATCAGAATACCAAGAAGTGATCTCCTTGAATACAAACAGAAGGAGACAAGCGACAGGGTACCTTTGGTGGTCACATATAACCCACACCTAGGAGCCCTATGCAAGATCGCCAGGGAACTACAACCCATCCTCCAGGAAGATACAAGACTGCAACAGGTCTTCCCTGAAGCACCCTTATTATCATACAGACAACCTTATAATCTCAAGAATATTATGGTGAGGAGTAAAGTATTCAGCAGTACAACTGAATGCGGGACGAAACCATGCCAGGACCCAAGATGCAAAACCTGCGCAATGCTCTACACAGCGGACACAATACAAATACCCCACAGGAATCGGGAATACAAAATCAGAGGAAGGTTCACCTGTTCCTCTAGCAATGTCGTGTACCTCATCATGCATGAAATGCCCAGGAGGCTGCTACTACATAGGTGAGACGGGGCAGGGGCTAAACAAGAGAATGAACCTGCATCGCCACAGCATCACACGCGGAACAAGAGACAGTCCTGTCGGCGAACATTTCTCTGACTCTGGCCATAAGATGAACGATCTGAGGGTTGACATACTCAAAGGTAATCTTAAAACACCGAAAGAGAGACGGTTGCATGAATACAAATTTATGCAACTGTTCGGGACACTTAACGGTGGCCTAAACAGAGATCGAAATTTTATGAGTCATTACTGACACAAGTGAACTCTCTTCCCATGAGCGCTAAAGACCATGTCTGTACATACGGTGCTATATGTATGCACACACAGCTGTCTCTTACACATACCAATACTCCTTGTTTTTCCATCCCTATACACCAATAGGGACCACATAGTATCCACACACACTTTTAGTTATGCCACTATCTCCCACATTTCCACACCTACCCACACCATTTTTATTAACTCCCACTCCACACACCCCTTTTATAAAGCACTGTATACACTGTGGGCTCTCCATTCATTTATATTCACACAGATACACACACTAACACTCTTACATCACTTTCTTTCAGGAACCATTTAACACCTCTAGCCATAAATCTCATCCACACCGGGGGAAGGACAAGCACAGATAACATTCCAAGAGACACTGTTTTTAAGTATTCCCTTTGCTTGCTTCATTCATTGTAACATCGCCGGAAGAGATCAGGATATCTCGAAAGCTCGCACAAATAAAAGCATTTCGTTAGCCACGGAACGGTATCATCTATTTATTTTTTGATTATATATACTATATATACTATATATACATATATATATATATATATACTCTGACAATCTCCACCAAAATACATCAAACCCAGCTAACTTCTGGAAGGTTATCAACAATATATTCCAGCCTTCTAACCATCAACAACCAAGTAATATCACTAAGGGGGATATTACTCTGACAAACCCCACTGACATTGCAAATGCATTCAATGATTACTTTGTGGGGTGTGCCACTAACTTATTAGCGAAACGCAGCACAAACCCCAAACATGAATCTCATCCTGGGAGTATCCCTACAGTCCCACCCCCTCCCAACACTGCCCACAATTTTCAATTTAGCCCAGTATCTGAAGAGGAGATTACACAAGCGCTCCTCAAACTAAAACTAAGCAGCCAATGTGGACCCGACTTACTACAATCTAGGTTCCTACGACTTGGTGCCCCAGCCATTGCCAAACCAATTGCGTCCATAGTCAACTCTATCCTGTCTGCAGGCCATATCCCTAAGACCTGGAAAACTGCCAGAGTTGTCCCAATCTTCAAAAGTGGGGACAAAAACACTGTCTCAAACTACAGGCCAATCTCACTTCTCCCAATTCTATCCAAAGTTATGGAAAAATTTGTCCACTCCCAATTAAGCGATTTCTACACCAAGACAAATTTCCCTAGCCAATTCCAGTCTGGGTTTCGTCCCAAACACTCCACCGTAACTACCCTGCTAAAAGTTTGCAATGAAATCCAGTGTGGAATGGAACGGGGACAACTCACTGGTGCAGTATTCCTAGATTTTGCAAAGGCTTTTGACACAGTTGATCATGTTATCCTGCATAACAAACTCCAGAGCTCTGGAATAGGAAAACATGCTTTAAACTGGTTTCAGTCCTACCTATCAGGAAGATCCCAACATGTGTCCATCTCAGGCTCTAACTCCAACCCCCTGGATATCACCTGTGGTGTCCCGCACGGCTCTGTTCTGGGGCCCCTACTCTTCTCAGTGTTCATTAATGATCTTCCCACAGCTTGTAAGGAAGCCTCAATACACATGTATGCAGATGACACAATCCTATATGCACACAGCCATAGCCTCTCTGACCTTCAACACATACTTCAGTCTGACTTTTTGAGACTCGAAAACTGGATTTCCCAAAACAAACTGTTTTTAAACACTGACAAGACTGTAACAATGGTATTTGGGACCAAGACTAAATTTGTAAAGCTTCCAGTGACTGAGCTCCTGATTAGAACCAACGCTAACACCACCCTAACACCTGTCACTAGTTTTAAATACCTGGGCTTATGGTTTGACTCCCACTTAACATTCGGGATGCACATTGATACCCTGACAACCAAGACCTATGCCAAACTAGGGGTACTTTACAGGAACAAATCCTCCCTAAGTCTCCTGGTCAGAAAGCGTATTGCACAGCAGATGCTAATGCCAATTATTGACTATGGAGACATAGTATATGGCTTGGCTCCTCAAACCCACCTTAGCAAACTTGACACCCTCTACAATTCAATTTGTCGTTTTGTTCTCCAATGCAACTACAACACACATCACTGCGAAATGCTCAAAGAACTAGATTGGTCATCACTAGAGTCTAGGCGCAAAGTTCACCTATCCTGTCTCACCCTCAAATACTTTCTGGGCAAGCTACCCAGCTACCTGAACAAGCTCCTCACCCCTACCACATGCAGCACCTATCACCTGAGATCAGACTCCAAAAGACTATTCATGGTCCCAAGGCTCAACAAAGTATCCGGACGTTCCTCCTTCTCCTTCCGTGCACCCCAAAACTGGAGCAACCTACCAGAGACTCTCATATCCACCACCAGCTTAAGTTCTTTCAAATCTAAGGCTGTCTCACACTTTAATCTGGTCTGTAACTGTTTCATACGCTCATAATATATATTTTCTTTAACTGTGCACGCAATGTCTTGTATATAATGTATACCTTGTTCATTTATGTAACTGTACTTGTAACCATGTATTATTTGTTTTACTCTGTGCCCAGGACATACTTGAAAACGAGAGGTAACTCTCAATGTATTACTTCCTGGTAAAATATTTTATAAATAAATAAAATAAATATATATATATATATATATATACAGAGAGAGAGAGAGAGAGAGAGATCATTTGCCATTTCAATATATTTTCCCATTATATGCTTTAATTTTTGTGAACGTATTCATCTTTGGTATTACGTGAATTAAAAATTGTAGTTCTGGTCCAGTTCCTAAGATGAACGTGTCACATACTTTCCATATAAATACACAGACACACACACCCTTTGAAGTAACCTAGAGACCATCAAGACAACTATGAAATCTCCATCAGTTTGATAGCTACAGATTTATATGGTTGTCTTATTTTCTGTATGGAGGTAAGACAGGGGTGATGGAGTCTGACCTTTAGCCTACCAAAGAGTGGAGATTTAAAGTAATCCCCAGTAAAGCTAATGATCCCTAGGGATACACTGACACTTAGTAAGCGCCAAGCTTCATACAAATGAAATGATTTGTATATAAGTGCAAGAACATTTCATGTTCTTTATACAAAAATATGTTCTTACAAACCTTTAAAGTGCAACTTTTTAGTATTCACTCCTGTGCACCAGAAAATTAATCATTGGTAAAAATGGCCAATAATCATATTAACATTTTTGTATAACACGGTCACTGAACATAGCTATGTTTATAGCACAATGAAGGTACTTTGCGAATATCAGTGCGTACAACCTCATGTGTAAATAGTCAATTACATGGATACCAAATATAGCTGTCACCGAATCTCACACTTTACAGTCCAGTATCTTCACCCCAAAAATAATTGTGGAGAAATGGCAGTACCATGCAATGGATGGATATGTACATATATTATGAGAATACACAAAGAAGAGCCATTAATGTACAGTATATGTAACAGTGTTTCCCCCGCCCTCTGGGAGATTCTGCCGTTACTGGTCGTGTGGTGCATGATACTTGCTGGTAACAGGAGGGCTGAGCTGTCCGCCGGTGGTAGTGGGGACACAGGATCAGGTTTCTGGGGTACATTACCCACATGGTTCTCTAGCAGTGAAGCACCTCCATCTGCTGTAGGCTCCAGATTGGTGAAGATGACCTCCTACAGAAGAACTATCACCTCTCCCCCCAGTAAGCTCACACACTATGTGGGCATATAACAACAGGAGCGGTTTATTCTCTCACTCTGTGCAGCACAGTACATGGCAGGGTTCTGCCCAATGCAGCAACTGTCAGCTACTCACTGAAGGATGGTTCCTGGACCTTCACTACAGGCCATGGGCACTCGCAGCAGTCCCAGCTCTTCCCTGCCCCTCCTGAAGGGACAGAGGTATGATTAACACTCACACTCCCTCGAGGGGAAGAGGACCAGAGAAGGCCCAATAGTCAGGCACTTGGTTGTGTGACCTACCCCTCTCAAGTAGGTAGAGGCACTGCTAAATTTAGGATGGCACTGCCCTTAAGTACAACTAGGAGAAGGGCACCAGGTCTGTTCCATGATTGGACATGCTCAGACTGGATGTCACCGCCTCCCACTGTAACTCAAGTGTAGCTCAAGTGAGTGGGGAAAACCTATATTGACTACTGGCAGCCTGATTGTACCAGGACTTACTGCCAGGAGTAGGCATGTTAGTAGCCAAAGGTGGCATGGCTAAATATACTTGAAAATGAAAGCTTTTATTCTAAAATATGTTGTGGCTGGTGACCTCTGAGTAACACTGCTCTGTGGGGTTGCAATGCATGACATGCCCCTCTGGCAATGAGGGACGCAAATCATAATAATGGAATAATAATTAGCCTTCATATCCACATGTATATATAATGAGGCAACATCCATTGCTGGATTTACCATGGGGAATGGATTGAAAGAAAAGAAGATAGAAGAAAAGAATGACAGAAGAAGATAGAAGAAGATGAAAGAAAGAAGATTTTTTGACCTGATGCTGATCTTCAAGGAGGATGGAGGCAGATTGCAGAGGATGACTTGGCGGATCAAGAGCTTCCTGATACGCTGGGATTTGGAGGGTAAAGACTTCTAAAAGTAAGATAAATAGTGAATGTATGTAATTGTCCTTTAAAAGTTTTTTTTAATTGTATTTTTGTCTTTTTATGTTTTTGATTGCCCATTGACTTCTAATGTATTAATCTCTGCCCCTATAGCAGCGGTGCGCAAACTGGGGGGCGCAGGCTGCGTGCGGGGAAACCTGGGGGCGGGCAGAGCTGTGCACGGGCGGCCAGAAGCTCCGTGCAGAGGCTGCTTCTCTCCTCTGTCTGTGTCAGAGGGGGCGGGGCCTTGCTGCGGGGCCCTCCCTGCACACAGACAAGAAGCCCTCCTCCTCCTGTCTGTTAGCCGCCCGTTTTCAGCAGCACATGGGGGGACTGAGCAGGCTTAGTTACTCCCTCCCCCCACCCACTGTGTGTGTGTGTGTGTATGTATGTATGTGTGTATGTGTGTGTGGGGTTGAGTGTGTGTGTGTGGGGGGGAGGGGTGAGTGTGTGGGGGGGTGAGTGTGTGGGGGGGGTGTTGAGTGTGTGTGTGGGGGGGGGTTGAGTGTTTGTGTATGTGTGTGGGGGGGGTGTTGTGTGTGTGTGGGGGGGGTTGAGTGTGAGTGTGTGTGGGGGGTTGAGTTTGTGTGTGTGTGGGGGGGGGGTTGAGTTTGTGCGTGTGTGTGTGTGGGGGGGGGTTGACTATGTGTGTGTGGGAGAGAGGGTTGAGTGTATGGGGGGAGAGGGTTGAGTGTGTGTGTGGGGTGTGTGTGTATATGGTGATTGAGTATGTGTGCTGTGTGTGTTGTCTGTGATTGTGTAGGTGTTGTGATTGAATGCAGCAGTGCACAAACTGGGGGGGGCGCGCAAGATTATTTAGGTGGGGCGCGTGCGGCAAAACCTGGGTGCGCAGTCGAAAAAGATGTGCGCGGGCGGCCAAAAAGATGTGCGCGGACGGGCAGCCGAAGATGTGCGCGGGCGGCCAAACAGGATAGTGCAGGTGGCGGCCACGTGATTCGGAGGTACGGGGGAGTAGCACGCGCGAGCGCTGTGATGTCAAACGCCCCCCCCCCTCCGGTGTCTGCCCTACAATAGCGCTGTGTTCCTGCTCTCCTCCGCTGACAACCTGCTTCGCTGCGATCCTCTGCAAGTGAAAGGGTAGGGTGCACCTATATCAATCATACTATGAATGTACAGAAATAATAAAAAAAAGTGTAAACACTTCCCCGCACGCGCTTGCAAAAATTATGCAGGACACCCTGTGCTCATGCTTGGAGAGTTGGTGATGTCACCGCTTTCAGCGGCAGCGTGGAAGCTGCCTAATTTTGCAAGAGCGAGCTGTTGAAGTATATGTAAGTATTTAGACTGCGCTTATAGACACGACGTCGCCCGAAAACAAATGCATTGTCGCCGCCACGTGCGCTTATAGTAAGCGTGACGTGGCGACGCGGTTTTTTGAAGCCGGCAATATTTGATTTTTCAGGGGCTGTCGCCTCGTGACAGCCTCTGAACCAATCAATGGGCTGGTCGCCCGCGCCGCCACAAAGCGAAATACAGCTTTCGCTAGCGGTGACGGGTGACATCACGCGTCTCCGTCGCGGGCACTATACGCGCGGCCTTAGACATATTTGTATTTACATTTTATACCGTTTAATAAAGGTTTTTTTTTCCATGTGATTTTGATTACATCAGGCAGGGGGGGCCTGAGAAATTTCATGGATAAAAAGGGGGGCTCGGCATAAAAAGTTTGCTCACCCCTTCCCTATAGAGTACAGATAAATACAGTGACAGGCAATGCATTTTTTTGGCAAATGCTTGTTTTGATTTGTTATTTTTTCTGTTTATTGTTTTCACTAAATTATTTGGTATTTGGATGGCTTGTTTTTATTACATTTTAGGATTGGTTAGCGGTTTTATTTCTTGAATTGTTTTGTTGGTTAGCTGTTTGTTCAATTGTGTTTTTTTTGAGGTTTTGGTGTTAGAATAATTTTATTGATGTGTATTGTTGAGGCTTTTGTAGTTCTTTTATTCGTGTGGTGTTTAGGTGCTTGTTTATTTCTTTAATTGTTGTGCGTGATGATTTTTTTTATTCGTTGGCCATTGACTGCTATAGTGGCTTATCATTCCCATATTATATAGGTATGATGTACCACTGTGCCAATCGATGGATAAAGGGTGGGGGTACTTGTGCCAGGGTAGGTGGTTAGGCCTCACAGATGGGTAGCGGGGGAGGGTGGGTTAACCCCTTAATTACTATAGCGGTTGTTAACCCCTAAGGTGATTAAGGGATTAGGGGCCATTAGATTGTACTTTTTCTTGTACTCTTGCTGCCAACAGAGGACATGGACCTGGAGTATGGTGATGAGGATGTCCTTCATGATGGGACCCCCTGCTTCCTGTGATGCAGGCCCCGTTATGGGGTGCCGGTATCGCTTATGCATTTAAATATCTTGTGTCATGTGACAGGCACATTTAAAAGCATAGGAGATACCGGCACCCTATAACAGGGCCTGTATCTCGGGAAGCAGGGGTCCCGGACCTGAAATCAACATGGTTCTGCTCCGGAGACCCCCTGCTCACGTACACTAGTATTAAAATTGTTATTAAAACCCTGTGATTGCCGGCGAGATATGCGCTGGGAAAGGCGGCTCTCTGTGCAGCTCTCTATGCAGCTGGGCCAGATCGCTGCAGATCCACGGGTGATACCTTATGAGAGAAGTGAATATCACATCGCTGCTCCTCAACAGTTTTGGTCATTTTGCTATCGCAGGTCTTCAGAGTCTTTCTGAATACCATGATAACTACACGACAAAACAGGCAGCGTAACAGGCCAAGCGAGACATTATTTGAAGGCTGCTACAATAGGCCCCTTTGTGTCTGATAAACTAAAAATCTGTCTCAGAATAATTAATTTATCATAGCCCTCCCTCTCCTTATGTACCAAGAGGGTAAAGGTCATATATACTAAGTGGTGCTATTCCACGTTCTGCTGTCTGGCCCATTCACTTGAATGGGTAATAAGGTGTAAATGGGCTGCAAGGTGTCAGTCAGCACCGGAAGGTGTCTTATGGAGTCACACCTAGTAAATGTTGCCCTAAACAGCCCCGCTGTATCATATTTATGTAGTTACATACAGTAGTAGATGGGGTTGAAAAACGGCATATGTCCATTGAGTTCAACCTATGCTAAATTTAGATGTCAGATACTTATCCTATATTTGTATTAACAGTATGTTGATCCAGAGGAAGGCAAACAAAAAACCCTAGTGAAACATTATCCAATGATGTCTCAAAAGATAAAAAAATGAATTCCTTCCTGACTCCAAATAACGGCAATCGGATTTCTCACTGAATCAACATCCTTCCCATGTGCACTTATTTGGTATATCCCTGAATACCTTTTCTTTCTAAAAAGACGTCCAACCTTTTTTTGAACATATCTATTGTATCTGCCATCACAGTTTCCATAGGTAATGAATCCACATTTAACAGCCCTTTCTGTAGAGCAGCGGTGCGAAGGTGGGGGGCACTGGATTTGTCTGGGGGGGGGCACGGGCAGTTGCAGAGACCCTGCGTTCTTCCCCAAGGCATTTAAATAAAATGCAGAGGGATCGCGTGAGGCCACTGCAACTCTGAAACTTACCTGGACTCTGCCGGCATCACTCATGTCCATGGCAACGCAGCGTCAAATGACATGACACACGTCATGTGACGCAGCGCGAGGTAAGGAGGGGGGGGCTCAGAACGGAGAGGAGCAGGCAGGGGGACGTAGCAAAAAAAGTTTGCACGGCCCTGTTATAGAGAACCATTTCCTTTGTCGCTGGTGAAATTTCCTTTCCTACAACCTTAATAGATGACGTGTCATTTGGATTGTTCTTGGGATGAATAGTTTCAAATATTGATCCTGAATATATTTGTTAATAGTTATCATATCCCCTCTTAGACACCTCTTTTCTAATGTACACAAATCTAAGTTAGCTAGCCTCTCCTCATAAGTCAGAATTTATCGCCTTTATTATGTGGTGGCTCTTCTCTGTACTTTTTCTAGTTCTATAATGTATTTTTTACAGTGTGATGCCCAAAATTGTACTCCATATTCAAAGTGTGGTCTTGCTAAAGATCTATCCAGTTTCAAAATTATGCTTTCTTCCCTTCCATCCATTGCCAGTTTTAAGCAAGATAAGATCTTATTTGCCTTTGCAGCTGTAACGGGTTTCCCCCCCCCCCAATCTCACATTGGCCCGGGTACTTTAATAACCAACCCCCATTACGTGTGTGTTTGGTGGTGCACCTGTAGGCAACAGAACTCCTGAGACTCCCTCTTGATGTTATTAGGGGATATCCAACAGAACAGGTAGCTGAGGTAGTGGATGCGAGTTCAACTTACATCATGTGCAGCGCCTCCACCTCATCAGGATCTGTGCTTCCGCAGGGAGATGGTCCTGGTGAGGAACTCCTTCTTGGTGGTGCCATCCACTGCGGAGTAACTTCACACTCACACAGTGGGGGTATCGTTAACAAGGTCATCTTTATTGTAGACGGTGATGTAGCAGACTGCCCCAGGCAGCTGCCGGCTCTAGCCGCACATCTCTCCGTGCTGTCCCTTCGCCAGGTACGCCCTCCCAATTTGGAGTGGGATCCCCTCTTCTCCTAGGGAGACCCTCTCTGTGCCAGGTCCCTGGACACAGAGTGGCTTAGACAGGCTGATTGGTCAACCTGGACCGCTAGTTACGTCACTAGGGTCACAAAGTGTTCCTACAATCCCTTATGCAGGCAATACAACTTCCTAACAGCTTTCCACGGCTGCTAGAACACACTGCTCGAGAACACTGTAACTAACTGTGTTGTGCCTTATATACTTCAGGAGGCAGGCGCATCCCTGATGTCACTATCCAGGGACTCAGAGCATACAGCCACTCCCCTCCATACATAGGGCACATCACCATTGGATGAGGGAAAACCTCCATAACTACTGCTGGCATACCTGTACTTACCAGGACTTACTGCCAACAGAGAGGAAAGCAATATACCATTATTATGCATGGCTATACAGCTATTGCTTGACATTGAGCACTATTGCTAAACCTGCTGTCTACAAGTACTCATAAATTCTTCTCCATCACGGAGTGACCTAATTGTGTCCTATTTAATTTGTAAGTTGCCTGTTTATTCTTGTTTACCAAATGCATAACCTAACATTTATCTGTATTAAACCTGCCCAAGTTTCCAGTTTATCCCAGTCCTTCTGTAGATAAATTACATCCTGCTCTAATTACATAATTTTGTGTCATCAGCAAAGACGGAGACTTTGCTCTCGATGCAAACCTCAAGGTCATTAATAAACAAGTTAACAAGCAGGGGTCCCAGTACCGATCCTTGAGGTTTTACTGTCCGACCTTTTTACATTTGTCTGCAATTCGGGACTTTCCCTCATTAATTAATCAAATACACTCAGTTTCATTTTTATTTCATTCTAAGCTCTTACACTGCCAGAGATACAGAAATCAACATCTAATTTCTTTGGTCCAGAAAAGATTATACAACATGAATAAGCACGGTTAAACTGAATCCCAGTCGGTTTATGTATTCAAGGCTGGAAGAAGAATGAAGAACCATTTCTAATGTATTTCCGACATACAGTAGCAACATCAAGTCCATGGACAGACCCATGACATGAAAAAAAAAGAGCAGGTGAGAGATTATTATATACTGTACAATAGTATAAATGAAACTATTAATAGTGGAGAACATAACTGGGCTGTAAACTATTAATAGTGGGGAACATAGCTGGGCAATAGCATCCACCTTACTACTGTATGGAATATATAGGGAGTTCATAGCACTGAAATAGAAGACAAATTCAATTACTTTGAAGGCTCTGGGTTACTGAGGTTGGTAATAATCTATTTGTGAATGCACGAACCTCTAACTAACAGGCATGTGGTCTACTATTTTTAAACTCAAGTTTTTTCACTCACATGTAGACAGCTTAAGTGTCATAATTTACGCTATGGTTTTTTTTTTTTTTACAACTACTGTCACTCCATTTTTTTTTACAGATATCAACACTCTGTGGTGTCATGTATTATGCTGCAGGTTTTGAGAGAAGTCACTGTTATCTTTAACAGTGGAGAACATCAGAGATTATCAGTATACCCGTGGTTGATCAACTCATTATTTGCTCAATTGTGCGCCTATCGTCCATTTCACACAATATGTGCTTTTCTTATTGAGCTGCAATTAGCCAAGGTGACTTTGCTTTCTTTTTTCATCCAACAAAACCTTGATGGCAAATGTTGGTGCCACCGTGTCTGCCCACTGTATGATTTCCCACACTTAATATGTGATGGTATCTGTTTTCAATGTATTCAAAATCACACTCCTACTGCACTCAGCAAGGTGTCTCGAGGATATAGAGCAAGACATCACCAGGGTGAGAGCTGGACACTGCAGTTCATTAGCATTTCATGCAGTTCATCATCATTGTACATTGTAGGTTCATTGGTGGGGTCATTTGCAACAGCTGAAGTGTATTATCCAGATTATTAAACGTGTACAGTCCCCACTAAAATTCAATTTTCTATTCATCACTGACTGTGTATAAGCAACAGCAAAAAAGTTTCAGGTGATTGTTGGAGGCGGTTGTAATTTAATAACTATATGGACAGGCAGATAACATGATGTGCTTAGTATTTTACAGAGCCTTAACCACGGGCTTTCCACCTGCTGATGTAACACAATGAAAATCAACATGTTGCAGGCCTTTCTGATTCACAATACAGTGCTTTAGATACTGAACTACCACCTTGGAAGGTAGAGTGTTGTAATGTCAGAACTGTGATAGAATTTGCACAGAATCATTATTTCTATCCAGGTATCTGCAAAAGCTGTTTACACATAACTAGTTACATAGCTGTCTACAGTAGCTTCAAACAAGCCAGCACAACCAACCTCACACTGATGCGACCCATTAAGGTTGAAACATGTCTGTGAGTGTTTTCTCTGGCTTGGCATCTGATTCCCATGCTATGCTAATGTAACGGGTTTCCCCCCCCCCAATCTCACATTGGCCCGGGTAATCTAACCAATCCCCATTACGTGATCGTGTATGGTGGTGCACCTTCAAGTAACAGGACTCCTGAGTCTCCCGCTTGGTGTTATAGAGGATGGCAGCAGGACAGGTATCTGAGGTAGTGGTTACGAGTCCAACTTACTTCATGTGCAGCGCCTCCACCTCATCAGGATCTATGCTTCCGAAGAGAGATGGTCCTGGTGAGGAACTCCTTCTCGGTGGTGACCGCCACTGTAGAGTAATCTCACACTCACACAGTGGGGGTTTCTTTGAACATGGCATATTTATTGTAGGCTGGGATGTAGCAGACTGCCCCATGCAGCTGCCGGCTCTAGCCGCACATCTCTCCGTGCTGTCCCTTTGCCAGGTACGCCCTCCCGTCTTGAAGTGGGTTTCCCTTTCTCCTAGGGAGATCACCACTGCGCCAGGTCCCTGGACACAGTGTGACTTAGACAGACTTAATTGGTCACTCTGCTCCCGCTAGTTACAGCACTAGGGTCACAAAAGTATTCCTCCAATCCTTTATGCCGTAGCATACATTTTATCAGCTGCTTCACACAACTGCTGGCTAACACAACACTAACTGACAGTGCTGTGCCCTTTATACCTCAGGGGGCAGGCGCATCTCTGATGTCACTATCCAGGGACTCAGAGCATACAGCCACTCCCTTCCTTACACAGGGCACCACACCAGGGTGTGAGGGAAAACCTCCATAACTACTGTTGGCAGGCCTGTACTTACCAGGACTTACTGCCAACAGGGAAGATGTACGCAGTCATTATTATGCATGGCTACATACTCCCCCTGGTTAATACCCACCGTCCCGGCTGGGACCTAAATTTGGTGTACCTTGCGCCAGGAAACACTGCAAAAGAACACACAAATAACATGGCAAACATCATCATATTGACATAATAATGCAAGCCCATCTCACTCCTGACCAGCAGGGAGCGCTAAAGAAAAATCAGACCACTCTAATTTGGCACTCAATAGTAATGTCGAGGATCTGGCTTCTTCACCTCCCGCCCCGCGGCATCATGCACAGTCACGCTGTATTCCCGTGGTATCCCTCGCTCATTGCAATACACCACTTTGTGCATGTACACACTGCGTCCTATCTTCCAGACCCGCATAAGTTGAGCTACCCTCTGCTCAGCCTGTAGTCCTTTAATGGCTCCCCCTTTTTCTACGATATAGTGCTGAATATCGTTTTTAAGCCATCTCTCCCTTTTCACCTCTATCTCTCTCATTAGAGGTTCCGGGACATACGGGTAATCAAGCCCATGCGACCTTCTGTATTTTGCCGCAATAGCCCGTTCAGCTCGGCAAGACCTGGTCAAGCTACTTTTGCCAGCCGCCCCGGGCAGCACCCATGACAGGGGCTCATCGGTCTCTACCGAGTCATCCAACCCTGCGGACCCCTTTGGGATAATAAGGCCTGCTTGGATGCGATCCCACCTTACCCTTAGGGCCCTAAGGTATGCCTCGTCGTCAAAGTCACCGGCAGCCCACCAGTGATCAACCCTTTCTAGGATGAATCGGGTGCGGTCGAACCAGGCTACATACCCCTCATACAATGGGGCCCACCACCTAGTCTCCTTCCGTTCTTCAGAGCTAGGGTCAGTAGACTCCTCTATGGACTCCTCATCTGGCCCACCAGAAGATACCCCGGACGTACCCTCAGATCGCCCCACTTGGCTCTTACTCTGTGACCAGTGTCCGCCCTCAATACCCAGCGCGCTATAACTCTCGCTGGCCATCGACCCATGTCGAGAAATCCTCCCTCCACCCTCCGATCCATCATCAGACGTTCCCCAGTCCAGGCTTCCAGTCCGTTCTTGGATAGGACCCCGGGAACCCCCTGACAACCCTAAGCTAGAACCGGATCCGAATGAAATAGTGACGGGGACAGGGGCTTTAGCTAGGGCCTTGGGGCTAACCTTGGGTGTGGACGGGGTTTGGGGACGGGACCGAACCGTAGGTATAGGCAGGGTTTCGACCTGCTCCCCAGCAATACCTGTCTCAGCTTCAGTACAAAGTCTCTTTCTCTCACCAGCAGCTGGGTTTCTTGCTCTCCGGCTCGAACGCCCATTCCGTCTTGCAGGAGGTGAACGACTTCCGCTACTCGACCGTAGAGGCGCGATCATCTCCCACTCGATGCCGCTCTGGTCATCCGGAATCTCCTCCGCACATGCACGTGCTGCGACGCCATCTTGGGTTGGATCCCCAATCGGGATCTCTTCCTCCACGAGGACATCCGGCAACGCCCGTCTGCTGCGCGATCCAGTCTGGCTCTGGACTCGCTCTTCCTTCTCCTCCACCCCTTGGGTCTGCGACAGGCACGGTGTCATCTTAGTACCTCGCAGGGTCGGGGTGGATCGACCTCCGTCCGATCCACTAGTCACCACGGCAGTGGGACTCCGGCGATCGGGTGGTCGTGGTACTGGAGACACTCGACTCCGTGTCTCCACACCACGAGGAATGGCATCCCTCCATGGTGTACCAATGGTATGACAGTCTCTTCTTATGACTGTCTTACTCGCCAGCATAGCACACTCCTCGTCCGAGGATTCCCCTTGACCCTTCGGCCGAGACATCCCAGTAGGAGACCGGCGATGGGCTCCTCGGTGATCACCTCTCCGATGGCTGGGTTTCTCCGTCGTGAGCACCAAACCTGACTCCGACTCCGCGGGACCGGCACTCTCCTTCCACAGGGCTCCCGACTGCTCATCGCTCGGCATCGGGATATTCCCTGCCACTCCTACCGCTTGCACCGGTACAAAAGTGGTCATGGGCCACATGTACTGTAGTCCACAGTGGGGGCATCGAGCCTCGCTGCCCACGGCTCCGCCCGGCAGTCGGCACTGCAGGCAAAGACACGCCACAGTCTCCACACCTTCCACACGGATGACCAGGAAGCCTCCTGGAGCCGAGTAGGGATGAGTAGAGATCAACGGACCCTGGTCCATCTTATCCGCACTTGCAGCCATATTCACCAGCGGAGGCACTCGTTTCAGAGGTCTGTACTGGTCAATAGCTATTCGCAACTGAAGGGCAGGGGCGGTTTTGGCAACCCCTCCTCCTTCTTTCTCCATCAATATCCGGTGGAACTGCAAACCACTCCCCCTGGTTGAAACTAGGGGGATGTCTCGTAGACTTGTAGGCTGACCCAGCACAGGTGCAGAGTGAGTCATAGTCCATGAGGGCGCGGCTCCAGCTTTCGCGCCAAACTCCCCCTCGGGGTGGAGTTTTCTCATTGGCGCCAATCCTGGCCAACAATTAGCAAACTGCAAAGTTGCAAGACTTTCTGCAGCATGCCCACGCGGTGTCCCGGGAACGCGGGAACCGCCATCTTGGTAAGTATTGTCCTTTTTCCCATTTGAGGTAGCATCTGGCTGTTTGTTAATTGGGGTATAACAAAGTCCATTGCGTTCCTCCCATCGGATAACACTGTCATGCTCATTATTCTCAGGGGTATCATCCCGAGAACAAAAACATGATAAACACGGCTCAGCCACGGCTTTCACGCCATTCCACAACAAACTCACAAAAGTCTCTTCTGTAGCTTGTTCGTCACCCACGCACAGTTCATATGCGTGTTCTTCCGCTGACCGCAATCCTGGACTTTCTGCTCTATGCAGATCCTCCATTCCTACGGTTCTCTCTCTCCGCCATCCTGGACCTTCTGCTCTGTGCAGATCCTCCATTCCGACAGATCTCTCTTTATCGTTGAACACCGGGTTCCTGTACATGGAGCTCCACTCTGCGGGGCAGCTACCACATCCGTACAACAAACATGCCTTGTGCACCACCTTGTGTACCTAACGTAGATCTGACTCGTGTTTGCACTACCTCAGGCTAGGCTCACTCTTTCTGTGTCTACTGTAACACGTTCCTCCAGTCTGTGCTCCTTGGTAAGTGATCTGGAATGGAGACTAGAGTACTCTGGCTCTTCCATGCAGTACTTTGGGCGTCGACCTACTTTTGGCTAGCCTAGTGCGGACCCTTCCAGAATTCCTGCCCTCAGTTACCAGTTTACCCATTCAGGCGTCCCCCGCTAGCGCTACCTCAAGGCGACTAAAACAGCAATAGCCCCCTGCTCCAGACTCACTAACCCCTTACGGATCCCAAGGCGTCTTTGCGGCATGCAGCTCCAGCATCTCCCTGACTACCCCTGGCTCCGTCCCACGCAGCACAAAGTGGCAGCAGACACTTTCCCTGTTTCCTAGCGTGTGCCTAGCAAAAGCCTGTCCTGTTAACAGGTATCTCAGCAGCGCCTCCAATTGTAACGGGTTTCCCCCCCCCCAATCTCACATTGGCCCGGGTAATCTAACCAATCCCCATTACGTGATCGTGTATGGTGGTGCACCTGCAAGTAACAGGACTCCTGAGTCTCCCGCTTGGTGTTATAGAGGATGGCAGCAGAACAGGTATCTGAGGTAGTGGTTACGAGTCCAACTTACTTCATGTGCAGCGCCTCCACCTCATCAGGATCTATGCTTCCGCAGAGAGATGGTCCTGGTGAGGAACTCCTTCTCGGTGGTGACCGCCACTGTAGAGTAATCTCATACTCACACAGTGGGGGTTTCTTTGAACATGGCATATTTATTGTAGGTTGGGATGTAGCAGACTGCCCCATGCAGCTGCCGGCTCTAGCCGCACATCTCTCCGTGCTGTCCCTTTGCCAGGTACGCCCTCCCGTCTTGAAGTGGGTTTCCCTTTCTCCTAGGGAGATCACCACTGCGCCAGGTCCCTGGACACAGTGTGACTTAGACAGACTTAATTGGTCACTCTGCTCCCGCTAGTTACAGCACTAGGGTCACAAAAGTATTCCTCCAATCCTTTATGCCGTAGCATACATTTTACCTGCTGCTTCACACAACTGCTGGCTAACACAACACTAACTGACAGTGCTGTGCCCTTTATACCTCAAGGGGCAGGCGCATCTCTGATGTCACTATCCAGGGACTCAGAGCATACAGCCACTCCCTTCCTTACACAGGGCACCACACCAGGGTGTGAGGGAAAACCTCCATAACTACTGTTGGCAGGCCTGTACTTACCAGGACTTACTGCCAACAGGGAAGATGTACGCAGTCATTATTATGCATGGCTACACTTAAAAGCTGTGTTAACAGCAAGCATTAGCTTATATGGGTTCCATGTAAAAATGGATTTCAGGCAAAAGGTGACACGGCGTGCTCATTTGCATGTCATTTCCCAGAATCCCTTGCTGCAGTGGAAGCACTGTATGCTAGGTGATAATGGTGAAAGGCAGGGTTGCAGACCTGCCTAAGACATGTGAATGTGCTCACGTGTTTCTTTTATTTGCTATATGCAATACGGTGGAGGTTTCTTGTCGCCTTTTTCAGCCACCATAACTTAAAATGTATTTATATATACATATATATGTAAATATTATATGTTACATTATATTTTTTATAGGACATACAATACATTTGCTGTACAGCCATACACAAAACATTAATAGAATGCTAATACCATATACAGGATAACTGTAGCAGACAAACATAAAGATTAGTGGTATGGAATCTTACCAAAGGAGCACACAGTTTAATGGGTAAGATTAGCTGGGGAGTAAGACTTGCTCCATGTGTTAGAGTTAACAGGCATGCACATACATGACTGGGGCTGGAAGGGTGACAAGGCAAACATAATGTCTGTTATATCCAGAAAAACTGGTCTTTCCACGAGAACTGGGCAAATCCAGCAAGTTCTGAGCCAAGATATTCTGAACATTTGTCTGTGATACTGGGTGCATGCAATGTGTTACTGACACCTATGGCAAAGTACTGGTGAAAGTTACTCCTATTGCCTTTTGGTCTTTAAAGCTAAAAAAAAAAATTAGACTTGTGTAACGGGTTTCCCCCCCCCAATCGCAGATTGTACTGTGGGAGCGGAGAAACGTGCAACGTTACCATATGCGTGTGGTGCGGTACCTGTTGGTTCACAGGAGGGCTGAGCTTCCGCTAAAGGAACCTGGGGCAATTACAATGCTATGGACAACAACTTACTCGGTACAGCGCCTCTACCTGCGATGGGGGGAGTGGTTCCTCGCAGGACAATACACAATAACCACGTACTACAGATTGGATAATAACTAATGCCTTTACTTACATGCACAGAGGACGGGTAACATCAACACATAGCAACAAGTATCCCTCGCTAAGGGTAACCTGACTACGGCGTCTCGCAGGACGCTAACGCTAACGTTAACTTGCACCACGGCGGGTGCCCACACTTTATGCGTCACGGCGGACGCTAACACCTTAAGCGCCACGGCGGACGCTAACACCATATGCGTCACGGCGGACGCTAACCTTATGCATCACGGCGGATGCTCACCTTCCAAAGAGTGATCCCACCCTGTGTCCAGTAACCCCAACCCAATGTCTCACACTCCCAAGTCATATACCAATGTGTGTGTGTGACTGCGCAGCCACTATGTCTGGTGATAGGCCTTGTTGGTGCACGTGAGTTTGTGGGTTACCTGCCCGGGCTCCAGCCACGGGTGCTGCTATACCACTAGGGTTGGATCCGCCGGGATATCCTCCTACGCGTGGGGTGAATTCCGGCGTGGATAATATCACCGCAGCTCCGCACCGTCGGTACCTTGGCGAGGATCTGTCTGCTGCCAGCAGGCCGCAGTCACTGCTTGCTCGGCCTCCGTGAAGATAGTCCAGCTCTCTTTAAGGCTAGGGCTTGAGCCCAAGCCTCGTGGTGGGAAACACAGCGTCCGCTGGATCCCTAACTAGCGAATAGCTAATGGGGCAGGGTCCCTAACCTAGGGCCTGTCCCTACAACACTCAACTAGTGTGACTCAGGGCTATCTGGGCCCTAGGGGGATTACTGGCCTAGTGCAGAGAGTCACTGACTCCTGCACCCTACCTCCTTCCCCTAGCTGCTCCAGTCACCAACTGTCTGTCTCCAAAACCCCGCGAACTGTATCAATTCCCTGCATGCAGGGAGCTCCTGCAGCCCTATTGGCTCCCTGGCGTCACCTGTGGTTCCCTAAGGGTCATGGGATCTGGTAGGCTAGGGCTTCGCGGGCTTTATTTAGCTCCCTTCTGCGCATGCGCGAGCTCCCTAGGGCTGCCTGACTGTTCCCTATTCTGCTCCGGCACTCCAGTGCCTTCCCTGCGCATGAGCAGGAATAGCGGCGCCCTACTCACCGGCCGCCGGGACCCTAGCGACTGCGGCCTTAGCAACGGCCCGATCGCGTCCCCGGCAACCGGCCATAGGCAGGGAAGGACGCGTGGCTCCCTGCGCCGGCCCCCACCCTTGAAAGTAACCGTCGCAATCTTCGGCGGTGCACGTGACCATGCTGCGCAACCAGGTAAGATGGGTGACCTGGCTACATCCTCCCCCCGGTAAAATCCCCAACGTCCTCGCTTGGGACATAACTCAATGTAACTATATAAAAAAGTTATATAATGAAAATGCATTTGAAAACATAACTTAGCACATGCATGACTCTACACAATATTACACAATTCTGTGAGCATCACAATCACAAATTGGATCTTGCTCCGAGAGCACTGCTGAGCCTCATAATGGGGTGCCCCCATCTGATCATAGGTTACCCGAGTTGGAGGGTACCTGATTCTTTGGCTCCGTCGGAGTTGTTCTTCTGCAACTCCCTCGGGGGAGTAATAAGCACAGTCCTGAGGCTCAGCCTCTTCCCTTGAGGGGAGAAATGTCTCTGCACAGTCTCTGTTAGGCACAAAGCTCGGGCTCTGTGGATCCAAAGGTTGGCCTGTTGGTGCCACCTTAGTAGGCGTTGGCCTACGGGGCCCTTTACCCGTAGCTCCTCCGGGAGATGCCCCTTCGGTGGAGCAGTCCCTTTGAGAGGGTCCTTCCATAGGATCTTCAGGAGTTTCAGAGAGGGTCTCGTTATTGACAGTCTCTTGACCCAGCTCTGATAAGTTGGGCTCACCGTTGAGCGGTGTAGCCAATATCTCTGTTTCTCCTTCCACTTGTGGAATGGGGAGAAGATGATTGCGGTGCCATACCTTTACCCGGCCGTCAGTGTCTTTGATGCGATAGACCGGGAGGCCAGGCATCTGGGACTCTATTTCATACACTCCGTCTCTCCATCGATCGGCCAATTTGTGTTTGCCGGGTACGCCCAAGTTCCGAAGCAACACAGTATCTCCTGGCCGAAGTTCCCGATATCTGACCTTATGGTCGTATCGCCTCTTATTGTCAGCATTTAGCTTAGTGGTGGATTTCTCTGCCTGCTGGTACGCCTGCTGCAAGCTGTCTTTGAGTCGTTGCACATATTTGAAATGGGTAGCATTATGTATCCCATCCGTTGAGACTCTAAGACGCACATCCACTGGCAATCTCGCCTCTCGCCCAAACATGAGGAAGTATGGGGAGAATCCAGTTGACTCGTGTCTGGTGCAATTGTACGCATGCACCAAGGCTTCCACGTGTCGACTCCACTCCGATTTCTGAGCACTCTGTAGTGTTCAGAGCATGTCTAGTAAGGTCCGATTAAAACGTTCGGGTAGCGCATCCCCTTCGGGATGATACAGGGTCGTTCGGGATTTGGCAATGTTCAGCATTTTGAGCACTTCCCTGATCAATGTACTCTCGAAATCCCTTCCTTGGTCAGAGTGAAGGCGGTTGGGAAGGCCGTAATGTACAAAGTACTTTTCACATAATGTCTTCGCCACGGTGATGGCTTTCTGGTCTTTAGTAGGGAAGGCTTGAGCATATCGAGTGTAATGGTCTGTGATGACCAGCACATTGCATATTCCCCGGCTATCAGGCTCAATACACAGAAAGTCCATACACACGAGGTCCATGGGACCAGAACTTTTTAGATGGCCCATGGGGGCGGCTCGTGTAGGCAGGGTCTTGCGCTGTATACACCTAGTACAGCGGCGACAGTGACGTTCAACGGCCTCTCGCATATTGGGCCAGAAAAAGCGATCTCTGACCAACCCAAAGGTCTTTTCTATCCCAAGATGTCCATGATCATCATGTAGGGACCTCAACACCAGGTATTGTAAGTTCTTAGGGAGAACTAGTTGTCGCCTATCCGGGTGGTTGTGGTATTGCACCACCCGATATAGTAAGCCATTGTCTATTTCGAATTTTTCCCATTCCCGCATGAGCACAGCCACTAAGTCATTTGGTGCACGCTTCAGAAGGGTTGGATTCCTCCGGGCAACGGCTTGTCGGATGATACTGACAACAGGATCTCGTATTTGATAGTCTACCAGATCTTTCCACCGTAACACCTTGTCATGCGTGATGTTCATCCCCTTTGGATCGCAGTAGGTGGCTGGGACAGCCTGCGACCGGCATCCCAATGAGTCGGCCACTCTTAATTCTGAAAAGGCCACTTGGTCGTGGACGATGGCGGCCATGCTACACATAGCTCGTACTCTGGGTCCTGGGAGTTCTTCCCATTCCTCATCGTCTGGAATAGCACTTAACCTGGGCCGTCTGGATAGAGCATCAGCCCCTATATTCAAAGGTCCCGGCTTATACTTCATGGAGAAACTGTAGTTGCTTAGGGCGGCCAGCCAGCGGTGTCCGGCGGCATCCAATTTGGCCGAGGTGTTGACGTATGTGAGGGGATTGTTATCCGTCCTTACCTCGAAGGCAAAACCGTACAGATAGTCGTGGAGCTTCTCGGTGATAGCCCACTTGAGAGCCAGAAACTCCAACTTGTGGACAGGGTACCTCTGTTCACTGGGGGTCAGACTGCGACTGATGTAGGCAACAGGCCGAAGGCCCTCGGGGTGTTTCTGGTGCAGGACGGTGCCCAGTCCATTGAGACTGGCATCCACATGCAGAATGTATGGTTGTTCGGGATCAGCATACGCAAGCACCGGTGCTTCAGTCAGACATTTCTTCAATTTCGAGAAGGCCTGTTCGCACTCAGACGTCCATTTATCGCCAAACGGTTGGCGAGCAGATACAGTCTTCCTCCCGGTTTCTTCGGGGTATATCTTCAACAGATTGTTCAGGGGTTTCGCCTTACTAGAGTATCCTTCCACAAACCGACGGTAGTACCCGCAGAATCCCAGGAAGGATCGCGGCTCCGTGACATTCTCGGGACGAGGCCAGTTCACGACTGCTTCTACCTTGGCGGGGTCGGTGGCGATCCCTTGGGCGGACACGATGTGTCCCACGTAGGTTACTGAAGTATGGCAAAACCGGCACTTGTCTAGGAACAATTTCAGCCCTTCATTCCCCAGACGGTCTATCACTTTAAGTAACCGCTCTTCGTGCTCTTCTAAAGTTCTTCCAAAGACAATGATGTCATCCAGGTATACAAGACACTCCCACGGGCTCATGTCTCCGATAGTCTTCTCCATGAGCCTTTGGAAGGTAGCAGGCGCCCCACATATACCTTGGGGCATACGGGTAAACTGGTAGAATCCCAAGGGGCAGACGAAAGCTGTTTTCTCCTGGTCTTCCGCAGTCATAGGCACCTGATAGTACCCGGATCGGAGGTCGAGCACGCTAAACCATTGACTTCCATTCAGCGCATTCAGGATCTCTTCAATGCGCGGGAGGTTGTACTGATCCGGTATCGTACGATTGTTCAGAGTTCGATAGTCGACACACAGTCGTACGGACCCGTTCTTTTTCCGCACCACCACTATGGGCGACGCGTAAGGTCCTCGAGACTCCGTCACAATCCCAGCGGTTTCCATGTCTTGTATGGCGTTCCTCACATCGTCCACATCCCGAGGGGCGATGCGACGAGAAGTTCCCGGAACGGAGTGGCATCACTCATTCGAATGGTATGTTGGGCACTGCGACTGCACCCCACATCCATCTCACTCGTGGAGAACACATGTCGTCGTTGCAACAGCTGGGTGGTCAACCGTTCTTTCCACTCGGTGGGCAGTGTCGACTCGCCGAAGTTGAAATCCAGATCGACTACCCGCTCATCCACGGCCGCCGCCTTCACCTGAGGCGTGGTTTCTACCGGGCTGACCGGATATACGCATCCCAACTTCTGATCGGCATCAAATTCCATCGGAAAGGGGGAGAGATTCTGCACATACACGTGGGTTCGTAGAGGGATCTTAGCCGTCCATTCCCTCACTTCGGGTAGTACTCTATACCCTCTCTGAACCTCTCCTTCTTCAGGCGAACTCTCCAGCGAGAACAGTTGGTCGTTCTCATCTCGGTCGGGATAACAACACCAGACGGCCATCTTTTGCACTCCCCCTGGTAATATGGTCGTCAATCCGCGTTGACGATTGTAGAGGTCCCCATGATGCTCCAAGACATATACCCGGTGGCACTCTTCTCGTAATATGGGGTCAAGGAGCGAATTGGCCAGCGGCAATTCGTTGGTCTCTCTCAAGTAGGCTCGGATTACAGCTTGTACTATATCCGCATTGGTTCCCAAGATGATTGGGTACTTGCACTGGTCTTGGGGCTCCGGGCATACCATGGCCGCTACCTACATGGGGTGTTTCTTGCCGGTGTTCAGTTGGAGTATTTCCAGCTGAACCCTTACAATCCCATCGATGGGGTAGTCTTCATTACTTAATCCCCTAACCTTCATATGTTCGGCCGGCCTCAGGGGGCAGTGTTGGAGGTGCTGGTCATAGAACTTGCGGTATATTATGGTTACTTGTGACCCTGTGTCCAGTAGGGCCGATGCGTATATCCCTTCCAGTACAACGGGCACGATGGCCGCAGGGCCCACTTTACTGTAAGCTTCACAGGGTGAGGCGTCATCACTTGGGCCAGCGTCAGAAGGGGAATCCGTGGTGCCAGAATGAGGGAGTTCTGGGTCAGATTCTGCCACGGGTATACTGCAGACCATTGATTGGGCTGATTTCCCTCTATCGGGAGGGTGCTCCTCTGGATGACCTTCTCTTTCTGGGCAGTTACGGAGGACGTGACCCTTCTTACCGCAGTTATAGCATACAACCTGGCGGCTTTCCGGACGACCCGTGGGCGGGGAAGGTGGTCGGTCGGGGGGTCTTGGCTTGTACCCCTTGGACGAGGCAGCAGACTCTTCCTTCTTTTCCGTAGAGCCCTTCCCTTTGGAGGCAGAGGGGCTCTTAGGTTTAGCGGTTGAGTGTAGCATAACATGAGCCTCCTGTATTTTCACTTGCCGCAGCAACTCGGTGAACTTATAGGGGCCCCCGTCCATTATCTTGCTGCGGAGCATGTTGGCTATGGGGTGAGTGGGGCTTGATCCCCGCAGATACTGCTTATGGAGCGCTTCATCCATCCCAGAGGCGGGAATCAGCTTACGATTGAGGAGGGTTCCCAAGACCAGCTGTAGGCGGTGAATAAAAGCCGAAAAGTCCTCTCCCTCCTTCTGATAAATATGGAAGTACTTCGTCCAGATCGCTCCTTCGTCTTCTGCTAGCCCATACGCTTCCAACAGGAACGCCACCATTTCCAACGCCATCAACTCGGGGTGTTGGTCCCTATGGATGGTCACAATGGTAGAGGCGGGAGGCCAAAGACATTCCATGATACGCTGCCACTTTACATTGTCAGTGCACGACCATTCCTCTACGACTTTTACTGCATTCTCCCTCCAAAGGTCTATTCCCTCCTCCCCCTGGGGTATTGGAAGTACTCCCGAGAAGGCCTTAAGTTTACGGTAGCCTTGGGACTGGGAGGCCAGGGTGAAAGCTTCTATGAATTGAGGTAGCGTCACCCCCATTATAGAACCTTCGTTCGTTACCCTCTCTCTGGTATGCCTGGGGTGTACCTCGCGGGGTACGGGGTCGGGTGGAGAGGGCTGACTGTCAGCCCAACTATTGGCTTCCGTGAGGGCACTTGGGGTAAAGGAGAATTTGGGTTGGGGACGGTCACCCCGGTTTGGGGTACTTGACACGGGTGCAAGTGGTGTCCAGGTACTGGTGGACGGTTCGTCTGGATCTTGAGGAGGGGCTCTTAGTGAAAACATTTCCCTTATTACTGGTAAGTCAGAGTATATAAGGGGGTATCCTTCTGGCGGGCACTCGGGGGCTACTAGAGTGTTCGGGGCCGCTTCTGGGCATATGTCCCGCCCCACGGTGAACAGTAGGGCACTCCAATGACAAGTAGAGTCGAACACCCTGCCACGGTACCATATTTTATCTGGCCCTAAGAGCTTTCTCAGTGAGTCCCGGATGTCAGTTTCTGCCACTAACGCCGGAACATTCCCTACGGCAACAACGTGTTTAGGTGGTTCACGGACGGTGGTAGCCCACGCGTGGACCTCTTGACGTGAGGGAATTACCATGTTGCTGATCTTTGGTGATACTGTTTTGAATAGGGCACCCCAGGTCTGAGATCTCAGCAGCGCCTCCAAATGTAACAGGTTTCCCCCCCCCCCCCCAATCGCAGATTGTACTGTGGGAGCGGAGAAACGTGCAACGTTACCATATGCGTGTGGTGCGTTACCCGTTGGTTCACAGGAGGGCTCAACTTCCGCTAAGGGAACCTGGGGCAATTACAATGCTATGGACAACAACTTACTCGGTACAGCACCTCCAGCTGCGATGGCTCCCACTATAGGGGGAGTGGTTCCTCGCAGGACAATACACAATAACCACGTACTACAGATTGGATAATGACTAATGCCTTTACTTACATGCCCAGAGGACGGGTAACATCAACACATAGCAACAAGTATCCCTCGCTAAGGGTAACCTGACTACGGCGTCTCACAGTACGCTAACGCTAACGTTAACTTGCACCACGGCGGGTGCCCACACTTTATGCGTCACGGCGGACGCTAACACCTTAAGCGCCACGGCGGATGCTAACACCATATGCGTCACGGCGGACGCTAACCTTATGCGTCATGGCGGACGCTCACCTTCCAAAGAGTGATCCCACCCTGTGTCCAGTAACCCCAACCCAATGTCTCGCACTCCCAAGTCATATACCAATGTGTGTGTGTGACTGCGCAGCCACTATGTCTGGTGATAGGCCTTGTTGGTGCACGTGAGTTTGTGGGTTACCTGCCCGGGCTCCAGCCACGGGTGCTGCTATACCACTGGGGTTGGATCCGCCGGGATATCCTCCTACGCGTGGGGTGAATTCCGGCGTGGATAATATCACCGCAGCTCCGCACCGTCGGTACCTTGGCGAGGATCTGTCTGCTGCCAGCAGGCCGCAGTCACTGCTTGCTCGGCCTCCGTGAAGATAGTCCAGCTCTCTTTAAGGCTAGGGCTTGAGCCCAAGCCTCGTGGCGGGAAACATAGCGTCCGCTGGATCCCTAACTAGCGAATAGCTAATGGGGCAGGGTCCCTAACCTAGGGCCTGTCCCTACAACACTAAACTAGTGTGACTCAGGGCTATCTGGGGTATAGGGGGATTACTGGCCTAGTGCAGAGTCACTGACTTCTGCACCCTACCTCCTTCCCCTAGCTGCTCCAGTCACCAACTGTCTGTCTCCAAAACCCCGTGAACTGTATCAATTCCCTGCATGCAGGGAGCTCCTGCAGCTCTATTGGCTCCCTGGCGTCACCTGGGGTTCCCTAAGGGTCATGGGATCTGTAGTCCCTGGCCAATACCTTCCCTGGTAGGCTAGGGCTTCGCGGACTTTATTTAGCTCCCTTCTGCGCATGCGCGAGCTCCCTAGGGCTGCCTGACTGTTCCCTATTCTGCTCCGGCACTCCAGTGCCTTCCCTGCGCATGCGCGAGTGCTGTGGAATGGCGGCGCCCTACTCACCGGCCGCCTGGACCCTAGCGACGTGACTGCGGCCTTAGCAACGGCCCGATCGCATCCCCGGCAACCGGCCATAGGCAGGGAAGGACGCGCGGCTCCCTGCGCCGGCCCCCACCCTTGAAAGTAGCCGTCGCAATCTTTGGCGGTGCACGTGACCATGCTGCGCAACCAGGTAAGATGGGTGACCTGGCTACATCTGGAACTTGTGATCTATCTAACAGAATCTATATCTATACTCTACATATAAATCTATGCTCTAACTAATTAATATTGTGTCCCTTAAAGCGGCAATCCATGCTGATGTTCCCCCCCCCCCATGTCCCCCCCATTTTATTTCAATACAGGATTGAAGCAGGGGGTCTCTGTAGCTGAACCCTATTAATTTCAGCTCCCGGGACCCCCTGTTTCCGGACATACTTACAGCCACAGTGGGTGCCGATAGCCGCTCTGGCCCATATCCAGGGTTCACATTATGGGAGATTTTCAAAACTCCCACATCCTGCGGGCCAATAGGAAGCCTTGACGTCACCCGGTGCAGATTCCTATTGGCCCATGTAATGCAGGAGCTTTAAACTGCAGAGAGATACCGACATCTCCTTCGGAGGTAAGTATCTCTCGGAGCAGAGGGTTCCCGGAGTTGAAATTAATGAGGCTCTGGCGACCCCCTGCTTCAACCCTGTATATATGTATGTATATGTACCTTTTGCTTGCTTCCTTCATTGTAACATCGCCGGAAGAAGAGATCAATGTATCTCGAAAGCTCGCACAAATAAAAGCATTTCGTTAGCCACAGAACGGTATTGTCTATTTATTTTTTGATTATATATATAATATATATATATATATATATATATATATATATATATATATATATATGTATACCCTTAAGTATACCCTTTGCTTGCTTCATTCATTGTAACATCGCTAACATCGGCGGAAGAAGAGATCAGTGTATCTCGAAAGCTCGCCCAAATAAAAGCATTTCTTTAGCCACAGAACGGTATTGTCTATTTATTTTTTGATTATTGAAGCTCGGCTAACACGGTACTGATACCTCTACATGAATATATATATATATATATATATTTTTTTTTTAAATAGCGACATGGATTGCTCCTTTAAGGTGCAGCTCCTTGTACCAGTCCTCCTTAGACTTATTTGTTGGATATATAACTAGTCTTTTATTCTCTCCTAGACCCTCTACAATCTGACTTCCATGCTGCTCACTCCACTGAAACAGCCCTCACTAAAATAACCAATGCCCTCCATGCTACTAAAGATAGAGGTCATTACACTCTGCTCATATTACTCAATCTCTCTGCAGCATTTGATACCGTGAACCATCCTCTCCTCCTTCACATTCTCCATACTCTTGGTATTCGTAACAAAGCACTATCTTTGATCTTCTCTTATCTCTCCCATCGTACTTTCAGTGTCTGTTCTGCTAACACCTCCTCCTCCTCTATCGATTTCTCTGTGGGGGTACCCCAGGGCTCTGTCCTGGGACCTCTCCTCTTTTCTATGTACACACTCTCTCTAGGTGACCTAATCACATCTCTTGGGTTCAAATATAACCTCTATGCTGACGACACACAAATGTATTTTTCAACCCCTGACCTTACACCTGCTGAACAGACCAAAGTTTCTGAATGTCTCTCTGTGATATCATCCTGGATGGCCCTCTGCCAACTTAAACTCAACATGTCAAAAACAGAGCTCCTCATATTTCAACCTAAACCTGGCCCCACTACCTACTGCCACATTACTGTTGAAAGTTCTATCATTCACCCAGTAGTGCAAGCACGATGCCTACGGGTCACACTCAACTCCTTTCTCACATTCTCCTTTCACATTCAAAATGTATCCAGTCACTTTTTCCTCCGCAATATTACAAAGATATGCCCTTTCCTCTGTTGCTCGACTGCTAAAACTTTGGCATGTCCTCATTCTCTCCCGTCTTGATCACTGTAACCTCCTGCTGTTCGGCCTTCTTGTTTCTCACCTGTACCCCCTACTATCTATCCTAAACGCTGCTGCCAAAATCACTCTACTCTTTCCTAAATCTGTCTCCGCGTCTCCCCTGCTCAAATCACTGTCCTGGCATCCTATCAAATCCTGCATCTCACACTCCAATTCTCTTCCTCACTTTTCAAGCTTTACACTCTTCTGCCCCTCCTTACATCTCAGCCCTAATTCCTCGCTATGCACCATCCCGACTCTTGCGTTCTGCTCAAGGATGTCTTCTCTCTACCCCCTTTGTATATAAAGCCCCCTCCCGCCTTAAACCTTTCTCACTGACTGCCCCACACCTCTGGAATGCCCTTCCCCTCAACACCTGACTAGCACCCACTCTATCCACCTTTAAGACCCACCTTAAAACACACCTGCATAAAGAAGCATATGAGTAGCATCCGCGGCTAATATTATGCACCTGATACATAAAGCTTAGCCCCTTGCAGACGCACTTACCAGTATACCCTCCTACTGTCTATGTACGTCCTTCCTACCTACCAAGTAGATTATAAGTTCTTCGGAGCATGGACTCCTATTCCTAAATGTACATTTTTAAGTCTGAAGCACTTATTCCCCAGATCTGTTATTTGTAGTATTTGTTATTTATATGATTGTCATGTATATTACTGCTGTGAAGCGTTATGTACATTAATGGCGCAATATAAATAAAGATATACATACATACAAGTGCAATCATAAGGGAAAAAGAAGGAAGAATAAAAACTATATACTGTTGTGTTTTATTTTCAGTGAAACTGGAAAAGAATAGAAAATACCCATAATGCACTCACATTTAGTTAGTGCATTAACCGCTTTATGCCAAGTCACTAGCATGTGTAGCCTCTCCTCTTTGTCAATATCTTCAGATCAGGTCTCATTAGTAAGGCTGAGATTATAGTTCTCGCGACACAGCGAGAAAAACATACTTCTTCCCTGTGAGGCCACCCATAGTGCGCGCGAACCACGCTAGTGATGCAGAGCGACTACGCGGAAGTTTTTTGAAAAGACAAATTATTTAGTATTTTCGCAAGTGTGGCGAAAATGGGGGTAATCAGCGCATTAATAAAGGCAGTGGGCTCGGCTGGTTACCCCTATTTCGTATTGGGGATGAAGGGGTTAATATTATATGCTGTTCCCCTTTTAAGACTGCTAATTTAGGAACGGAGTGAGCCAGCACCCTGATTTTTGGGGTGCAGCCTCAGTGTAACCCCCCAAGAACACACATATTAAAAATATAACTTTGTCATAAGGGAAACATATATTTTTGATGAAGTGCCTTTCTGTTGCAGTTTTAAAATGTACCGGCAGGATGCTATTTTTTTTTCCTGCCTGCCTTTGTAATGCATTACGGAACAAATGTTATACATACATGAAAGACCCCAGATTCTTAAAGTGTCACTTAATCAGGATGTTTCTGAGTAGCAGGTCCTGTTACTCCTCCTGGATATTTCACACCTTGGGATCAAACTCCAGACATTGCATCCCCAGAAATGAGTGGCCCCTTTTTACTTAGCAGTGCTACCAAGCTGCTTACTGAGCATGCTCAGAGTTACCTGGGTTGGCTGTAGGATTTGCCCATATGACATGGCAGGTTCTGATAGGAGGAAGATAATTCCTTGCCAATGGGATGAGGCTAATGTAACACTTCACAGGCCCTTGTCCTTAAAAAGGCCTGTACAACTCATTCCTGTGTTGTTGTTGTTATTGCTGTGTTGCTGTTGTTGCTACCTGATTTCTTCAAGCGGATAAGACCTAAGTACAGCGGCTACGATTCCAGAACGCAAGGGATTAAAAAACATCGCAACAAGGAAACTTGCCCTGCTTCAGGATTTCGTTAGCCCTGGGGATCCAGACCAATCCCAGAGAACCAGAAATGACTTTGCACATGCACAGAAGGATTGGACTGGCTATTTATTTGGCAATTTGTGCCCTTGCAAAAGGACTACAGTTTAAAAGACAATCTCCTGGTGCTTTGCACCTTTCTGGACATTATCCTCTGTTTCTCTACCCGTGAGTGTAATTATTAAGTTTATTCTGCAGTTGCCGTGTGTTTGCCTATCAAGGGAATAAATCTCAGTTTATTTTGCTCAACCTGTTCTGCTCAATCAGGACCCACGAAATATAAATGTGTTATTAAGCGCGTCTCCCGTCACAGCAAGGCGGCCGCGTCATGTGAGCGGTTCATCCAATGAGGGCAAGCCAGCCTGGTGACGAGTCTGCCACGCCTCCCCAATCGCTTGAAGCCGAGTTCACCCATCGCTCGGGCGAGAGGCGTGCGTGATGCCATGTGCTCGCACGCGCCCACTATAATCTCAGCCTAAGAGTGCAGAAGAGAAAACATAGTGCAAAAATGTAATGATGTCTTCCACTAGATTATTGCACTTACAATGGTAAAAAGTAGAATAGGCACTTCATATAAAAGTTTCACTTTAGACAAGTGTTCCGGCGTCTCCCGCGTGTTTCACTCGCCTTATGGCCGGCCGAGCTGAGTGATGTCACTTCCTGCTAGTGACTGGAATCAACCGATTCGTTTCATCTTTGCAACTTCATCAGGGCTATAGTTTTAGGAGTTTCCTGTCCCTATATACTGTATAGCCCTTACTCTCTGTCAGCCTCCCTTTCATAACTTTATAAAAGAAAATGTCTATCTCACTATAAACAGTATAAGCATAGAATTCATTATATAATTATATATAATCTACAGGTTTTTTTCATTAGATAATCGTAGTGTTGATGTTTGTTAGTTGGCATTTGAAGTCATCAGTGCTGAAGAGGCCGGCCACCCCTTACTGTAATAAATGTGATATAAATGTGGGGTGTTTGTAACTCCACAAGTTACTTACAAGGTTATGTCAAATGTCTGTAAACCGGACGGACCTGGTTCTAATCCCAGTACAGCTCCCCTTTTGACCTTGGTTATCAGTTTGTCAGGTATATGGGTCAGGGACTCATTGTGGCAACTAAATTCTACGTACAGTGTTGAATACACTATATATATATATATATATATATAGAGAGAGAGAGAGAGAGAGAGAGAGAGAGAGAGAGAGAGAGAGAGAGAGAGAGAGAGAGAGAGAGAGAGAGAGAGAGAGAGAGAGAGAGAGAGAGAGAGAGAGAGAGAGAGAGAGAGAGAGAGAGAGAGAGAGAGAGAGAGAGAGAATTACATAATCTGTACAGTGCTGAATACACTATATATATATATATATATATAATTACATAATCTGTACAGTGCTGAATACACTATATATATGTATATATATATATATATATATATATATATATATATATATATATATATGTAGAGGTATCAGTACTGTGTTAGCCGAGCTTCAATAATCAAAAAATAAATAGATGATACCGTTCTGTGGCTAACGAAATGCTTTTATTTGTGCGAGCTTTCGAGATACACTGATCTCTTCTTCCGGTGATGTTACAATGAATGAAGCCGGAATATATATATAGAGTTATATGTTACCGTATCCCCCTGAGGAAGGTCCCATTCTGTAGGACCGAAACGTTGGGTTTCTGGATGTATTTTTGCTTTCACTAATACACTTTGATTTTCAACATTGAGTGCTGTCTCTTGTTTACCAATCCTTGGAACGGTAACGTATAACTACATTCTCTATAGTGCCAACTGCCTTATCTGACTATATATATATATATATATATATATATATATATATATATATATATATATATATATATATATATATATATATATAATATTACATAATCTGTACAAGCTGTAGTATAGCAATGCAAGAAATTCATCAGAAATAAAGCTCACCAATTTTAATGCACCTTTTAAAATGCAAAAAATATCAGTACTGACTGTGCATCAGCAAGTCAGTAGTCACAGAAAGAGCAAGTTCCATTTTCAATTTTAAATGGTAAATCTATCTGAATAAATCCTTGTATGATCCTTTGAACATTACATTTAACACTTCAGTGGGCATATGTTACGAGGATATAGTTGCAAGATTTCTTCTGTAGTAATTATAGCAGTGATATTCAGTAGGAAACGGCAAGTTTGAATGTAAGAAATGTTCAGCAGATCCTCACATTTTTAAGTCAAACTTGTGTTTAAGTGCCGTTTTCGCACTTAAGATTTTGGCAAAGTTCACACAATCATTAATCAACATGACATAAGAACATTATGACATCAGCAGCGACTCTATTCTGAACTCCAATTGTCCTCATTATTCTCTGCATGTGTTAGTTAGACTCATAGAGCAAAAAGGGAGCTAACATCTCCCGGTTGTTAACCTGGGGCACAACATAGCACCATACTGTATTTATGTAAGAAAACATCCCGTTATTTTGATTGGATTTTTTTTACTTTGATTAAATGCTATTTTTGCACATTGTCTGTGCTCCAGTTGAGAAATATTCATGCATAGTCCCATTTCTTTTTCTTTAGTTTTTTTCAAAGAAGAGCGTATCAACTTGTTTTCTGCCTGCACGATTCACAACTCTCACTCAGGCCAAAAGAAACAGTACAGACAGTCCTCGGTTATCCGACACAATGCGTTACTCAAAATGGCGTTGGATAGCGAAATGTAAAGCGAAACACGTTTTCTCATAGGAACACTGTTTAAATGAAAGGTTCCGTTCCTGAATGCATTTTTAACACTAAAATATACCAAATATTTTACGCAGGCAATAAGATATGCAGCACACACATAAATTATATAGTTTATATACTGTATTATATATATAATATAACATAATAAATAATATATTATATAGTATAATATAATATAGTATAATATATTATATATGTGCTCTTATGATGCTTTGCAACGTTGTTTATGTGTATATATATATTATATATTATATATACACACATGCACATAAACAACGTTGCAAAACGTCTTAAGAGCGTTGGATAAGCCGTTTTGGCGTTGTAAAAATGAACATAGGTATGCATTGCATAGCGTTGGATAAGCCATTCATTGTAAAGCGAAGCGTTGTAAAACGAGGACTGCTTGTATAGTGGAAAATACAGGACTGAAGTCACATCTCATCTTTCATTCTGTGCTGAAGGGGTTGGGCACACATGAGTTTCTGGCCCCTAGAACACAGCATAACAAGAGTATCAGCATTGTACTAATCCGCTTTGAATACCTTCAGTGCTTGACATTGAAGGCAGTGCTCTAAACTGAGAAACTGCCCCTACACGCTAGATTGCTATCCATCTACTGTACCAGCATCAACACGACAGCTTTACAATGTATCAGCAGCCTGGTATACACTGAGGATGGACACAGATATGTGTCTGGCATTTCTTTCTGCGGGGCTGGATTAGTTAGGATAACAAAGCCTTGGCAAGGGGAATTTTCTCATAGCCACTTGTGTGTATCTGCTCCGCTCAGGAAATATTTAGGTCAACCTTGAATGGACAAATGTCCAATATGTCAGATTACAGCAGGGTAAACACGCTGAAAGGAAATATTTCTCCTGTACTTGTGAACTACCAAGTGGATGTAAAAAAAATACCCTTTTATTAAACATTACTGAATTTGGCGTAATAGTTTTTTTGTCTTTTCATTAAAATCTCTGGTGCAGTGTTTTGCGCTTGTTTTGCCGCGGGGACATTTTGATATTTGACCCACAACATAGCGTATTCAGGTCTTCACAAATAAAATTACAGACAAAGAAGAACCAGGAAGTCAAAACTAAATATTGAGGGATATCGAAGAAAAATCCTACCTCCTGACTCACTCTTATTGTAATAACGTCCCTTCCATTTCAAAAGGAATTAGCGCGGCATTCCAGAATTATACTCCTTTCAAACATGAGTAAGCAGTCAAAAAGATTTGGGTTCAAAAGTGGAAATGGTAACTTCCTATACTCATTATAAAATTAACAAAACAACCCGAGCACAATACAATAAAATACTAACAACAATAACCTGTACCACGCTGAAAAAATGTAGAGGAAAACGTATGCTCACCAATAAATATTTTCTTTGCCTGATGAAGGTTAAAGAGGCAATCCAAGCAGTTTACATTTTAAAAAATGTCCTCAGGAAGCGAACGCTGATTCGCGAAACGCGTTGGGTGGACTGCACATATGCGAGTGTAAGCAGAGGAGCAGAGCACACCATACCGGCAAGTGGAGAGAAAGAGGAACCTGATGCTAGTGGGATCGCTGGATAGGAATGTAAGGATTCGGGAGTCACGCCGCCTTCGGTGCGCTCCCACCCTACCTCCGTTCACATGCGGGGCTCCTTCCAAGGGAACATCATCCACAGGCTGCACAGCGCGCACCAGTGACGTCACCAGGTACTGCGGGGGAAGGCCCCGCCTCCAGATTGCGGCGTGCATTAGCGGCATGCGGCGCATGCACGTGACGCGTGTGCAACGTGCCTAACCTCCGTGGCAACAGAGCTAATCAGCTCCAGCACATTGACCTGTCTCCTGCAACTACCCCAATCACTGCTTCCGCTGAGGCCGCGCCTCCGCTCCGCCTCTCCATAGATTGGACAGTCCTGCCTATATATGCTAGCTGTACCACTGGCACTTTGGCTGAGCATAGATTCATGTTCCGTTGTGCTTATCTGTTCATTGCCTCCACAGCCTTGCCTTGCTGAACCTTGCTCTGTGTACCGACCCGGCTTTGTTCTTGGACTTTGCACCTCTGGAATACTGACCCGGCTACCTCTACCCTCTACAGCTCTCCAACCTCGACCTCAGCACTCGGACAATGACAACTCTCCAGTCTCCAACCCCAACTATGGCTAATAGTACCTTTGATCCAGATCTCTCCTACTCTGACCTTGGTAAGTATAACGACGACTTTTACCTCTCCAACCCCGACCCGGCTACCTCGACCAAGCTACACTCCAGACGTGCCACCGTGGCTGTGGGTGACGTTTATACCCATTCCCATCTCAGTCCCAGGGTCCTGCCTTGTCTGTGGTGAGCACAGCGTTACAAGGAACAACTTAGGACATGGATTCCAAGGCGACATGCTGTAACGAGAGCTCGCCACAAAGAGGATGTGGGGATGTTAGAATACATCAACTAACAACCGTGTCCGGATTGCAGAGTTGTAGTCGTGTAGCTGGGTCAGTTTAGGAGAGGTTAGGATATTCGTAATACTCGCCGTGGTCGAGGATTGGAGAAGTCAGATGGTCGTTGTGTGTAGCTGGGGTACAGGAGTAGAGAGGTCAGAATGGTCGTGTGCGTAGCCGAGGTCCAGCGGTCAGAGAAGGTAGAGGTCCGGGTTCAAGCTGAGGTCAAAGGTACAAGAGATCAAGCAGAATGCAGTGATCAACAGCAGGGCAGCAGGATGCTTGAGGCAAGCACTTCGTACATACTGTAAACACAAGTTTATGCTCAGCCAATTTGCCTAGGGGCTGGCTTAGCATACAGTATAAAGCACAGAGAGCCAAAGGAAGGCTGAAGGGAGTGAGTCATCACAGGTAGGCTTTGTACTGATAGGCAGGGGCGGAGTGTATCACAGCTGTGGAATAACAAATGTCAGCATTAACTCCTCAAGTGTTTTTGATCATGCGACGCCGACGTGCAGTGGAGGCAGGAGCGGCCTCCGTTGTGTCACAGGACATGGTGTGGGGGCGGAGCCTAGGTCCGTTGCCGGCAGTACTGCGGTGCTCGCGCGAGTGGCATCACCCACTGCGTCACGGGGCGGGACTGAGGCCCAATCCTCACACAGGCGTAGGAACGTGACAGCGCACTGACGTCATCGTAAGCGGATGCAGGCACGGAACACACACGGGCTACAGCAGTGAAGAAGCTGAGAGGAAGCCCATACGGAGCGAGAGAGGCATCGAGGCATCCACAACGAAATCTAACGGCACGTAAACCGGAGGATAAAGGCTGGTGACGGCCATAAAGCTCACACTGCACATTTTATCACTGGTATTCGTGAGTGCAATTCTAACAGTCTCTGTTATCAGTTTTTTAGTAAAAGTTTTATACAGTATTGCGCTATGGCATTTTCTTCTTTTTTCTTTTTCATATGACCTATGAGGCACCATACACTGCCATAACATCACCCCAATTCAAGGGGCATAAGTTAAGTAGTCTTCCAACAGATTGAAGAGGTGTTAAAGTGAGACAGATCCCTATCAGCTAACACTACAGTGCACTCAATCACTGTCACAGAGTATTTATCTATTATCACTTACTCATAACTACGCATGTTCATTAGCACGTGGGTGGTTTGTATGTACCAGTTACCTTAAATAATCGTGCACATCGAGTTCCTTTATTGTTATAGCAATGTATTGAAGCAAGTACTGTATATATTGTTCTATTTTCACATATTCACAGGACTTTATTCGTACACTTATCCGGGAACACCAGCGCCAAAGAGGACTTTCTTCTCCATACGGTCATCAAGAAGGATAATTTGGACAATCCTTTAAGTCATCTAGGCTGCAGGTTTCTGGATATTTTGAACAATTGGCATCGTAATATTCACGTTCATATTTGTATTTTCTGACTATGGTTGTATTAGCGCTGAAGTTGTGTTAATTTTCCAAAGTGTAAGGCTGCGCTTATACAGCCGGTGACGCGACCGATGACGTCACCCGTCGCCATTGCAATGAGTTGTATTTTAAGTTTAGGCGACGTCGCTGGCTGACGTCATAAAAGGGGAGGGCAGAAGCACAGGGAAGCTCCCAATTGGCCGCAAGGGGAGACCGTTGCCGAAAAAATCAAATATCAGTGACTACCAGATTTCTGGTAGCACTGTCGCTCCATTGCTTTGTCGCTGTTGCGCGCACTATAAGCGCCGGCGACGGCTACAATGCATTTGTTTTGCCGCAACGGCAATGTCGTGTCACCGGCACTATAAGCGCAGCCTATGTCAGCAGCTACAATGTATTCTTATATTAGTAACATTATCTTTTGTTACAGTTTGCAGCTCGAACTGCTGGCAATATTGGCAACATATGATCACAAACAGGAAAGTGTTACAAAATCTTGCACTGCTGGGGAAGTGTTTAAAACCTGCTATACAAATTAAAGAATTATCAGTATAATAAAACTCATTAAAAATGTCATTAATAATGGAATTAAAAAAAGATTGTACGTATTATCTAATACTACCGAACTAATTTATTAAAAAAAAAAAAACCATGTATGATATTGGTTCGCTTGAAATGCCGAAGCATTGTGTCTGTACATCACTCTGCATCATATATAAATATTTATTGCCGAGCATACCTTTTCCTTTACATTTTCGAAGTGAAACTTCTATGTTGGCATCTACCAAATGAAAATTTCCCTTGGAGTAAATTACCTTGTTGGTGACGGAAGTGCACTCCCGGAAGTAATGTTACTGCTGGCAGAAGAGGCTGTCAGCGACATCAGTGCTGGCAGCACGGCGCGCATGCGCAGAGGCCTCCTGCGCTCAGCGGGCATGGCGTGCATTCGCAGAGGACTCCACAGCAGCAGCATAGGGTGACACACACACAGAGACACACAAACACAAAGACACACACACACACACAGACATACAGAGACACACACAAACAGACACACACACACTGAGACACACACACTGAGAACACACGCAGACACAGAGACGCACACACACACACACAGAGACACACACACACAGACGCAGAATCAGACGCACACACACACAGAGACACAGACACACACATGCAGACACAGAGACACACACACAGAGACACAGAATGAGATACCCACAGACACACACACACAAGGAATTCAGTTATTATAAATATAGAAGTGCAAATAGCTAAAACAGGGTGTCTGTGCTGAGCACGCGTGTTCTAAGTCACACTTCTTTGCATTTTGTCACTGAAATTGTGTTTTTGATTTTTCATTGAAAACATCACCATCACAAATACAATTTCTGTGACAAAACAGTGACAAAAGACAAAAAAAGTTTCACTTAAAATGCGCCTGCGCAACATTCCCTCCCCCCCTTTTTTTCTGAGTGCTACACGTTATTGTTGTTAGTATTTTATTATTTGGGTTTACGGATGACACTTTTTACTTGTTTTTAGCACCAGTATACAGGGCCGGTTCAACCACTAGGCGACTTAAGCACATTATTATCGTTGCAACGAATACTGTAGGTCATTTTTAATCAAAAGCAATGAAAGTTGATCTGGGGCACACACACGGTGGTCCTGTGGCAAGTTGAAAAAACTGTGGTCCCCAAAAATAGTGACAAATGATGGGCTTTATTGAATATACAAAAAATGGTGAAAAGGCGAATCCTCCCACACGTTTCACGCAAGGTATGCGCTTTCTCAAGGAGAAAGTGGGGATCCTTGCAGCTCTTCCTTGATCTTCCTTGAACCCATACCCATACCCGGAGCGCAGGACAGTCTCTGTTTTCACATTTCTAAACAAAGCATAAAACTGTACAGGGAGGAAAGAGGATGCAGGCACAAACATATTTTTTTAGTACACATAAATTTTTTTTGGGAAAAACTGTAAAAATTGTGAAAAAACCATAAAAAAAAGTATTCATAATAAGCAACATACATAATAGCCACAGACCCAAAGGGTAAGTACAAAGGCCCATATTTACTAAGAGATGCTATTCCACAAGACATATTCCAGTGCTAGAAAACACCTTATGGCTCTTTGAATCCCTTCTTCAAAGGGTCATCTCTCCAATATCTTCAATAGTATTACTCACAGTAAAAGTGAATATTATCTTCTTCACCATATTATTTTCATGAGAATTGCCCTCTTACATATGTAGCCCTCTTTCACCCTAATGTAAAGTGTCTACTGGTGCTGGGATTACCTGTTGGCTCACGCAGGTCCCACGGGGAGCCCGGGGTGATATAGCAACAACAATCTCGGTGTAGCGCCTCCACCTGGAAGGGATCCCAATGTAGTGGTAGGAGCCCCTCACAGGAACCCAAAAATAATAATACACACACTCTGTATAAAATAACAATAACCTTTACTTAGGACTATGTACAGTATATAACAGTAATGGGAATAATAATGCTACTGGTTACAGCTACCCATCAAGCCTCACACGCCCGTAACCCACCACCGTTTAACCCACACGGTGTCCACAGTAGCAGACGGGCCCTCAAGCAACCAACCACCCTGGTGTCCGCAAGGATATAGCCCCCACCCCTATATGTGGTCAGCGCTGCCACTATGGTGTGTGTTAGTTGGTTGGTGCATTTAGTGAGGTAGGTACCTGCTGGGTGCTCCAGCACCCGGGCACACGGACTGATAGCTGTACAGGATCCGCTGATCCAGCGAGTGTGTCCGCCTTTGCGATGTGTCCTCCTCCGCGTGGGGGATATCCAGCTGTAGTGTCCCACATACTGATAGTCTCTATACACTTTGGGTGTGAACTTGTACCAGATCACAAACTGTCAGGGCTGCGCATCGTTGCAGCTGTATTCCCTATTGTATTCCCTATTGACAAACAGCTAATGGGACAGTGTCCCTACCTAAGGGCCTGTCCCTGCAGCTGCCACAAACTTGCAGGGGAGTCTGGGCCTAGCTGGGGCCTATCAGGGGTTCTCTGGCCTAGTGTAGGGGCAACTGACACCCTGCACCTACACCCTTACCTCTCTGTGTCCCAGCTCCGACTGACGTGGTCCCAGGTTCATGCCAAACCTAACCCCTAGCCGTGATCCTGGCAACCCTATTGTCCGGTTGCGCCCATATGATTGCATGCCCCTATGCATTATGGAACCATATAGCAGGGCTAAAAGAAGAAAGAAACACACTATTAGTATAAACTTAAAAAATCATTAATATTTATAATAAGTGTAACCCTTTTTCTGAACCCTCCCAAAGGAACTACTGGTCACTGTACAACACCTGTGGCTCCAGGAGATCTGAGCCTCCGCTAGCTGGGAGCCTGGGGTAACACTCATACATTTACTTAGCGCAGCGCCTCCACTTACCCAGGATCTCTGTGATGTGAGATTCCCCTCGGCAAGAAACATACAACATAAGAGAAATGCTGCACACCTCAAAAAGAAAAATAATGATACAGTTACTGGTGCTCCAGTGTTTGCACGAAAGCCTGCGATCAGTCCTGAACAGATGAACAAAGGAACATAGGGCACAACGGGTTTAGCAAATCAAACTCATTTATTGAGCCAACACGACGTTTCAACCATAATGGTCTTTATCAAGTGACAATGGCACTTGATAAAGACCATTATGGTCGAAACGTCGTGTTGGCTCAATAAATGAGTTTGATTTGCTAAAACCGTTGTGCCCTATGTTCCTTTGTTCATCAAGAAACATACAACACCATATGATTGTAACTGGTTTTACTAATAATAATGCACGGTAGCAATAACACAACATGTACACTTATACTCTAACGGTATAACCTTAACGTGTAACCTTAGTGGCTCGGCCACTCTCATCAGGAGCAACGTCTCCGTCCCCTCACCACGTGCCCCACACACCGTGTCCATATATATTAATGTGATGGTATATGCTCAGTTCTTTAACCACTCGCTCAGTGTTCCTAAAGAGTTTAGCGTAGGGCGGGATCAGCGCCTGTTGACCGGTGTTGGTGCACTTGTTGTTATAGTACCTGCCGGTCACGGCGGTGACCAGTACCTCTTCGCAAAGGGTCAGATGAATCAGCGGTCTGTCTCCTGGGTCTCAATGTCCAGCCGTCTGGTCCCAGACGACACGCCAGCAGACCTGCTCCGCACGCTTGTCCCTAGCTGGTACGCAGTAAGGTGATGCTCGATACTACTGTAGGCCGTCCCTGCAGCACAGCAACCTTTGGTGTCTTCAGGGAACACTCCTAGTGGCCTACGGGGTAGCCAGTCCTATGCAGGTGGGTCACTGACCCCCTGCACCCACACTACCTCTCTCTTCACCACCCGGGTCCCCTCTGACTTCTTCTCCCTAACCTCTGCAGCAAACGCACTGCACTCACACTGAACCTGCAGCAACCCACTGCACTCACTCTGAACCTGCAGCAACCCACTGCACTCACACGGTACCTGCAGCAACCGCACTGCACACACACTGAACCTGCAGCAACCCACTGCACTCACACGGTACCTGTAGCAACCGCACTGCACTCAACACTGTGCCTATTTGTCAACGCACACAGCACTGACAGCCGTGACACTGACAAGACTGCACACTCACATCTAAGGCAGGGTCCCTAACCTAGGGGCCGTCCCTCAGTACCTACCCACTACCCTGGTGGGGATTGGAGCCTGCCTGGGATCTGGGGAACTACCTTACCTGGTGTAGGAGCCACTGGCTCCCTACACCCTTCCTTCCCCTTCCTGCTCCCAGCTTCAACTGCCAAACGTGGTCCCCGCAACATTGTATCCTTCCTCCACAGGAGAAGCTGCAAAACCCTATTTGCTGGCTGGCTGCACGTGATGTGGGTGAAAGGGAAATCCCCAGAGGCTGCTGGGAATTGAAGTCCACTCAGGACCTCTTTAGCATTGGGACCGCGTGCGCTACCCTTACTGCGCCTGCGCGATCCTATAATGGCTACCGTGGTGGTTCTACGCATGTGCGACCTCACGCCAACCTTAACATTGCCGCCGGCACTCCTGGCACTGTACAGCGCGTGCGCGACTACACTGCGCAACCGCGAACAGACACAATGGCGGCCCCCAATAGCCGGGCGCCGCCGGGACTCTGGGGACTCGGAGCGCTCCCTGCTCCAGCCCCCACCTTTGCGAGCAGCCGGCGGGTCCGTCGCTGGCTCCGGCGGCACCCGCGACCGCTCGGCAAGCTCGGAGGGGGTCTCTGGGGGCAAAATAAGACCGGGGCTACATAAGCATAGGAGAAAAATAACACACTTACATGATAAAATAGGATCACAATAAATCCAACCATCTGTAGGTAGGCTCGGGATGGGTGGTGTAGTCAGGCATATATCGACACAGTGGCAAGATCAAAAGGGGCCCAAATGTCCGGTACAAACAGATCTTCCAGCCCAGAAAACAACACCTGCACCTAGCGCTTAGAACAACCCACAAGAAGGAACATCAACAGCTGCCCGGAGAAACACTGTAACACTTACTCTCTGCTGCGTGTGACGTCACCTCGTCACCAGGCCTTCGCCTCGGGCCTTCAACTCTTCCAGCCAGGGCATTATTGGCCAGTAATGCCCTGTTCTTCAGGGATTATTACTTAAATAACGTTGTGGGTATGGGGGCCTCTGGCTGTACAAGCACTGTGACATCACATGAAAGGGAGCAGGACAAAGGCAAGTATTTAAAAATACTTTTAGGTGTCAGATTTCGGTTAAAAGGCACCAAACACCAAGATGTCACCCCTTAAACATGTCAATGCCTAAAAGGACTGGCCTTAGACTTTGCAGGGGCCCAACGTGGCATGCTAGCAGCGCCATCCTGTCCCTCCCTTTCTCCCTGTGACTGTGGAAAAAGTTAAGGGGACTTACCTTGAAGAACGACCCTCCTCCGGCAGCGTCGCTGCATCATGTGGTGCCGCGTCTTCATATGCCATTGCTGCGTCACTTGACGTCGGTCACCATGGCAATACGACTCTACAGGAGGTGGCCCGCTCTGGAGAAAATAAGACCTCCACTCAAATAAAAGAAAAAACACACACCTACCTCTCAGTGAGAAGCGATCCTGCCGGTCTGGGCGCCCTCCACTCCCTCTGCCTGTTGGTGCCGGGATCCAACTTCTACGCAACCGGAGGGGGGAGCTGGAGGAGAAAGCAGGAGGAGGAGCTGGAGGAGGGGGGTGCCAACAGGAGGAGGGAGCTTGGGGCCGAAGCAGCATCTACCGTTAGTATAGCTTTTTTTTTACTAAAGTTTCCCAGGTGCCAAACCGGTGGCATATAAAACTGAACCAAATGTATCAATAAAATCAATTGATTTTTCCTGATAAATAAGGCGCAGCATTTTTCCACCCGTTTTGGAGGAAGGGAGAATGGTAAATTGGTAAATAACCGCCTTTGATACAAATCCCCTTAGTCTCTCTACAATTATATTGGCTGTTTTCCTGGTATAAAGATTACTGCATGAAAAGTGACTAAATTATAAACAAGGAGGAACATCAATAAGCACACACAAAAAATACCAACATCCTCAGTTATCTGAATATTTAATTAAATGACAACCCCAGTAAATTTACTGGCAGGACAGTATCCCACACATGTTCAGAAAACTTCAATTGACCTTGAAAGTCAGAATCCTTCTATGCACAATGGTACCGCAAAAATCAATGAGATCTCCGATTGGAAACCTCAGAGCTTGGGAGGGTATTAAAGCAGAGATTTCCCATGGAGCGAATGTATTTATTTATAAATATTTTACCAGGAAGTAATACATTGAGAGTTACCTCTCGTTTTCAAGTATGTCCTGGGCACAGAGTTGAGACAAATAATACATGGTTACAAATACAGTTACATAAATGAACAGGGTATACATTATATACAAGACATTGCATGCACAGTTAAAGAAAATATATGTTATGGGCGTGTGAAACAGTTACAGACCAGATTAAAATGTGAGACAGCCTTAGATTTGAAAGAACTTAAGCTGGTGGTGGATGTGAGAGTCTCTGGTAGGTTGTTCCAGTTGTAGGGTGCACGGTAAGAGAAGGAGGAACGGCCGGATACTTTGTTGAGTCTTGGGACCATGAACAGTCTTTTGGAGTCTGATCTCAGGTGATAGGTGCTGCATGTGGTAGAGGTGAGGAGCTTGTTCAGGTAGCTGGGTAGCTTGCCCATAAAGAATTTAAAGGCAAGACAGGAAAGGTGAACTTTGCGCCTAGACTCGAGTGATGACCAATCTAGTTCTTTGAGCATTTCGCAGTGATGTGTGTTGTAGTTGCATTGGAGAACAAAACGACAAATTGAATTGTAGAGGGTGTCAAGTTTGCTAAGGTGGGTTTGAGGTGCCGTGCCATATACTATGTCTCCATAGTCAATAATTGGCATTAGCATCTGCTGTGCAATACGCTTTCTGACCAGGAGACTTAGGGAGGATTTGTTCCTGTAAAGTACCCCTAGTTTGGCATAGGTCTTGGTTGTCAGAGTATCAATGTGCATTCCAAATGTTAAGTGGGAGTCAAACCATACGCCCAGGTATTAAAACTAGTGACAGGGGTTAGGGTGGTGTTAGCGTTGGTTCTAATATGGAGCTCTGTCGCTAGAAGCTTTAAGAATTTAGTCTTGGTCCCAAATACCATTGTTACAGCCTTGTCAGTGTTTAAAAACAGTTTGTTTTGGGAAATCCAGTTTTCGAGTCTCAAAAAGTCAGACTGAAGTATGTGTTGAAGGTCAGAGAGGCTATGGCTGTGTGCGTATAGGATTGTGTCATCTGCATACATGTGTATTGAGGCTTCCTTACAAGCTGTGGGATGATCATTAATGAACACTGAGAAGGGTAGGGGCCCCAGAACAGAACCTTGCGGGACACCACAGGTGATATCCAGGGGGTTGGAGTTAGAGCCCGAGATGGACACATGTTGGGATCTTCCTGATAGGTAGGACTGACCCCAGTTGAAAGCATGTTTCCCTATTCCAGAGCTCTGGAGTTTGTGAAGCAGGATAGCATGATCAACTGTGTCAAAAGCCTTTGCAAAATCTAGGAATACTGCACCAGTGAGTTGTCCCCGTTCCATTCCACACTGGATTTCATTGCAAACTATTAGCAGGGTAGTTACGGTGGAGTGTTTGCGACGAAAGCCAGATTGGAATTGGCTAGGGAAATTTGTCTTGGTGTTGAATGTTAGGCAATGTTAAAAAAAAATGGTACAAACAGAGGTATCTTTATGTGTGTCTCTTTGAGGGTCGTGTACTAGCACTGTAGTTAAATAAGACCACCGATGTATTTCTCTTGTTAATTGTTGTTCCTGTTTCTCTGTTTTTAGGAAGACTTGATTTACCACCCTGATTATGAGTGGAGCAATTACCTGGTCGTAAAAAAACAGCCCAAACTCCAGTCTTAACCAGCAAAGAAAATGTCCCACATTTACGAGAAATTGCTCTTGACTGTTTTGTTAATTTGCATGCAAAAATGTAAAAAATAGGAGGAGAAAAGCCTTCACCAGCAAAAACAAGTATTATACTGGAATATTTGTGTCTGTTTCACTTCGTAGTGTCAGTAAAACCACCCCCATTGTATCTATGTCCCAAGGTACATTGCTCCAGTTTTGCCCAGTGTGCACTAGCATGAGATCTGGTGCCTGTCAGTGGAAGGGTTTAGGGAGGAGGTGTTCAAATATGTTTATATATAGCAATGACATATACAAATTCTGGATCCCAGCCCATCATATATTTCCAGTATTTTGCTTTAAAAAAAAGAAAGAAACCTGCCCGGTCTGGTGTTGTGTAAACCTCCTTCCAACCGAGCCAGGTATAAACAAACCAAAAAATACAATTCTTACATTTTACTTGAACTCGATGGTCTTTTTTTTAACCTCATCTATTATGTGACTATGTAACTATGTGACTATGTAACTCACCCATGACCAGAAATGATGCCGTTTGCAGCGCAGTCAGGCTTTTAACCTTTTACATAATCTGCAGTGCAGCAAATTATACAACTTTTCTACTGTACACACCTTTTGTGTACAAGTTGAGAAATAGAGGTGTGTACATTATGAAACCATTTCACGTCCCCAAATGTCACATTGTTTTACATTTTATTACTGAGACAGAAACCTGACTTGGTCACCGTTTGAAACCAGAGACAGCACATAAAACACAGACAAAGCTCAGTTTTAGCACATTCAGTGAAAATCATACACGGTACAGTGCCTAAATATATATGTATAAATATCTATTAAGTAATGTACAGGTTAATAAAGGCTTCAATCAGACTTAGAACTTTGCAACTAATATTGACAGATTTACTATAAATCATTCTTCCTGTTATTACACAGGTTATTAAGAATTTATATTAGCGTTAGGGACCCCTGAATTGTGGTCTGCCGTGACGTTGGCTCAGGGGCTTACAACAATTTTGGCCAAAAATGTCAAACTAAAAGACCATTTTACTTAATAGATATTTATACATATATATTTAGGCACTGTACCGTGTATGATTTTCCCTGGATGTGCTAAAACTGAGCTTTGTCTGTGTTTTATGTGCTGTCTTTGGTTTTAAATATATATTGCCATGCTCAGTAGCACTCCTCTGTGACACTCATATGCTTATATATATGTTGTGGTTATTTTGGGGGTTCAATAGGAGCTTGTTTGGTGTCCAGTATATTTTACAATTGGTCACCGTTTGAGCTGCGGTCACAGAAGGATCTGAAAGCAAAGACCACTTCCAATAACTCGTCTTCCTCGTGCCTGAGAAATGAATGGAAGTCAAATCTTCCCAAGCACTGAGAAGCTAGTTCACATCATGTGGAATAAGGTCCAAAGAGTGAGAAGCAACCGGTGCGGTTACAATTCCTTGAAATGTACAATTCATGCGAATGGAGCTGATCTCTCTACCATGGTGAAGCAGCTTCACAGCATACTGAATAGACGGTAGCGATATTAGATTGTTGTTAATATGTAGTAATAGTAAGAAAGTCGCAATGACCTATAAATAAGGAAAGGTATTTAAAGTTTCATAATAAGCTACTAAGATATTCACATTGCATATTGTCATTGTTTCATGGCAGTTAGCTTATCCCTGACTTCCCAAATGAAAAGAGCAATAAAGTACACCAGCATCTGCTGTGCGATGCACTTTCTGACCAGCAGACTTAGGAAGGATTTGTTCCTATAAAGTACACCTAGTTCTGCACCTGTTTTTGATGTCAGGGTATCAATGTGATCCCAAATGTTAAATGGGGGTCAAACCATATGCCCAAATATTTAAAACTAGTAACAGGAGCTAGGGTGGTTTTAGCGTTGGTTTGGATCTGGAGCTCAGTGAATGGAAGTTTTTTTAAAAATTTGGTCTTGTGTTATGTTTTTTCTTTCACAATAAAGTCTTCCTAAAACCAGAGCTAACTTGAAAAACAGTGAAAAGGATATATGGGCATCCGTCTTCAACTATACTCTTAGGGGGTTACTCATGATACTGCTAGAGTGCCATCACAACACTGTCACACAGAAATTCCCATTGACTTCTCTATCACATTTTAATAAATAACCTCTTTAATACATGTACCTAATACCAAAGTGTTAAGAAAAGAATAGGTGCTATTTGCTCAACCTCTTAGGTAAGTGAAATGTGTAGTGAGTGGAACTCGTTTCTATGGCCAATGCATCAACGTTACCTTCCCGGTAGCTAATTTATTATGCATGTTTTTTGTTTTATATATACAGTGTATATATATATATATATATATATATATATATATATATATATATATATATATATATATATAGATGAATAGAAAAAAGGATGGTGTGATTAGCGCTAAAAAATATATGTGTACAAATACAATTCAAATATTAACAACGACGTGATGAAAATTATATAGTATTACAATAGGCAAGGCTGCCAGGAATAACTAACCCGAACACAGTTAGTGATAAACAAAAAGAAAAACAATACAGACCGGCGCCTTAAAGTCCAAATGGGAGATATAAAAGTTCAATGGATGATTAGGAATATCCAATGGATGTTGATCTGCTCCAGTGGACAGCAGGTACCTCAGCAGCAGAATAATTATAACATGCAGGGGAGACAAGAGAATAAGATCATAGTGTAACACTGTATGATTGAAACAAAAAACACATAGACATAGACAAACATACACAAACAACACTAAACAGTAGGCTGACTATTATTAAAGATTATTTAATGAACATAATAAAATGCAGGTAACTGGTGACGAGCAGGTCTAGGATCCGGTGTGTAAAAACCGGAATCCTACTTACAGCAGGTCCCTAGAACAATCGCAGGTAAGAAGAGTGTAGATGTCCGACGGGTAGTGCTGGTGGACACGCGCCACGTGTAGGTGCCTGTGGGAGCTTCCCTCAGCTCCTGCCGATGATGGCGACGCTTCCCTCCACCACATGTGACTCTCCTTCGCTGGCGTCCGGAAGTGCGTCACAGCGGGCGGGACAACACACCGGGTACTTCTGCCGATATCAACACTTGTACACTGCGGCTCCAGGGGCTGCTGAAAAGGTCTGCTCCTCTATCAGTAATGCTGCTATATGATTCTCAATGGCCCAACGCGTTTCGTGCGCATGCGCACTTCTTCAGGGGCTGGGGTGGGGGGTTGGGGGGGTGATGGGGTGGGGGGGTGATGGGGTGGGGTGATTGCGATGATGGGGGGGTGATTTGGGGGGGGGGGTGATTGGAGTGATTGGGGAGGGTGATGTGACACTTCTGGTATCCTACACACACACAAACACACACACTCTCCCATGCACACACATACACTCTCTCTCTCTCTCTCCCCCCCTACACACACACACACACACACACACACACACACACACACACACACACACACACACACACACACACACACACACACACACACACACACACACACACACGGCGGCAGCAGCCTCAGCTCAGTGGCCGGTAGAGATTGGGGTGAGGGGGGGGGTCACAGAGGCCGGGAGAGATTGGGGTGAGGGGGGGTCACGGAAGCCAGGAGAGTTTGGGGTGAGGGGGGGTCACGGAGGCCGGGAGAGATTGGGGTGAGGGGGGGCATCACGGAGGCCAGGAGAGATTGGTGTGAGGGAGGGGGTGGCGGATGGCCCGATGCGAGGGGGGGCGGATGGCCCGATGCGAGGGGGGGGCGGATGGCCCGTTGCGAGGGGGGGCGGATGGCCCGATGCGAGGGGGGCGGATGGCCCGATGCGAGGGGGGGGCAGATGGCCCAATGCGAGGGGGGGCAGATGGCCCGATGCGAGGGGGGGGCGGATGGCCCGATGGGAGGGGGGGCGGATGGCCCGGTGGGAGGGGGGGCGACAGATGGCCCTGCAGGGGCCTGAGGCAGACAGGCGTGGAAGGGGCTGGCTGACGGAAGGGGGAGGAGTGAAAGCGCTGAGGAGGGAAAGTTGCTGAGAGGCGGGGGAGGAGCGAAGGCACTGCTCAGAGAGCCGGAGGCGGGGTAATCTCCCCCAACAACATGAACCTGCCTCCGGCTTTTTTTTTTTTCTTCCAGCGCGAGCGCGGGAAAAACAGCAGAGTGAGAGCGGGAAATTTAAAAAACACACGTGTGCTGCTTGAGCCAATATTTACTCGCCCGGAGGTTAAATCCACACGCCCCGGGCGTGTAAATGTATATAATTGTCGAACATTTTATATATATATATATATATATATATATATATATATATATATATATATATATATTTACACACAGTGTTCGACAAACCTATACATTTGCTCGCCCCGGGCGAGTGGATTTAACCCGCGGGCAAGTAAATATTGGCCCAAGCAGCACACGTTTGGTACGAGGTGGCGAGTAGATTTTTTTGTGTGGCGAGTAGATTTTTTGGTGATTTGTCAACCACTGTATATATATATATATATAGAGGGAGAGAGAGAGATATCCGTTCCGTGTCAGCCGAGCGTAATAATCTAAAACGAATAGTCGATACGGTATCATCTATTTGTTTTTGAATATATATATATTCAATATATATATTGAAAATTCAGTAATATTTACAGTTGCTATATGCTTTACTGTGGATGGTTTGTGTCACTTTTTTACCCATCATAACCTTAATAAGTGTGGTATATATATATATATATATATATATAAAACGGAAATAGCCGTGTTAGTCCAGTTGCGATATTGTAGAATTAAAGTGCAGTGCAGTGTTAAAGGATCATACTGCTGCACATCCAGGAATCTCGTATATATGATTCAATGTAACAAATGTGACCAACCATGCTATATTGGGGAAACCAGTCAAAAGCTTTAAGGTAGAATGAATATGCACAGACACTCTATACTCCACCACGAAGACGGAAGATTCTGCTCACAACCAGATCATTCCATAAATGATTTAAAAATAAAAATTCTCAATGGAATGTTTAAACGCACCCAGGAATGGAAAACATTTGAACTCAGAATGATAAGACTCTTTGACACCAAAATAAGAGGAGTTAATGCAGACACGGGGTTTCTCACACACTATCACAATTGTTTGTAATTATCCTGCCTTCATCTCTGCCAATGTTCTTATCCAAACCTCACCCCCGCCCCCACCACCCCCCTTCCCACCCACAGCATCCCCTTCCCCCTCCATGCTGTTCCTTGTCACCAAAAAAAGAGGAACTAAACATATACTCAGCGCTCAACCTAATTACATACAAAATAATAAAATCAAGTGCAATTATTACAGATGAATGTGAAAATCAATTGTGACCTGAATATATCCAAACTAAAGGATACAACCAGGAGTGCAAGGATACCCACAGACAACTATGAATGAATGGGGGAGTGGCTGAATAAGGATATACAGTAAAACAAGCCTATCCATAAGGCTAGTATAAAAGGTATACAAAAGGAGAGAACAGTCCTTGGCGCACTATAAAGTATGGAAACCTGACAACAAAGTCCCAATCCTTTGAATATAGGAGCAGTTCGTAAGTCCCGAAACAGATCTTTCAGAGTCTCTTGGCTGGTGAATTTGTATCTGCAATTAAACAAAACAAAAAGACCATTGTGCAGTACCCTCTGTATTTTCAGTTGCACCCACACAGATACTAGCTACTTACTTAAAAGTAGGTAGTCAAGGACCTTGAAAGGTATCTTTAACTTGGGCTCCAACGTGTGAATAGATATCAGTGGATTTTCAGATGGTGTTAGCCCTCTCCACATGGATCACTCACAGTCGCAAATACATATATAACTTAGGATAGTAAAAAGAACCAATGGTATTATACCATAAAATGTTTTAATAAAATCACATACTGCACAGAGGGGAGGGATGGGCTTCAGTCAGATACATTCCAAGATGCACTGTTTTTAACCCTTTCTTGCTTTATACATTGTAACACCGCCGGGAGAAGAGATCAGTGCATCTCGAAAGCTGACACAAATAAAAGCATTTAGTTAGCCACAGAACGGTATCATCTATTCGTTTTTAATTATTACGCTCGGCTAACACGGTACAGATATCTCTACATCTATATATTTGTTTTCCTTGTATTGCGCTGTATAGCACTGACTGTGTACGCAGCACTGTATATAGAATTTTTGCAGGCACTTGTCCCTGTCCCACAGAGCTTACAATCTATGTTTTTGGTGCCTGAGGCACAGGGAGACAAAGTGACTTCCCCAATGTCACAAGGAGCTGACACCAGGAATTGAGCCAGACTCCCCTGATACAAATTCAGCGTCTTTGTTATCAGTCAGTGCCTTTACTCACTGAGATGCTCCTTCACTACTAACCACAGAGTCAGTGCCTTTACTCACTGAGCTGCTCCTTCACTACTAGCCACAGAGTCAGTGCCTTTACTCACTGAGCCGCTCCTTCTCCCAGGTTCCCCTGCATTACACACAGTGCCTTTACTCACTGAGCTGCTCCTTCTCCCAGGTTCCCCTGCTTCACACTCAGTGCCAGTCAGTGCCAGTCAGTGCCTTTACTCACAGTGCTCCTTCTCCTAGGTTCCCCTGCTTCACACTCAGTGCCAGTCAGTGCCTTTACTCACTGAGCCACTCCTTCTCCCAGGTTCCCCTGCTTCACACTCAGTGCCAGTCAGTGCCTTTACTCACTGAGCCGCTCCTTCTCCCAGGTTCCCCTGCTTCACACTTAGTGCCAGTCAGTGCCTTTACTCACTGAGCTGCTCCTTCTCCCAGGTTCCCCTGCTTCACACTCAGTGCCAGTCAGTGCCAGTCAGCGCCTTTACTCCCTGAGCTGCTCCTTCTCCCAGGTTCCCCTGCTTCACACTCAGTGACAGTCAGTGCCTTTATCACTGAGCCGCTCCTTCTCCCAGGTTCCCCTGCTTCACACTCATTGCCAGTCAGTGCCAGTCAGTGCCAGTCAGCGCATTTACTCACTGAGCTGCTCCTTCTCCCAGGTTCCCCTGCTTCACACTCAGTGCCAGTCAGTGCCTTTATCACTGAGCCGCTCCATCTCCCAGGTTCCCCTGCTTCACACTCAGTGCCAGTCAGTGCCAGTCAGCGCCTTTACTCACTGAGCTGCTCCTTCTCCCAGGTTCCCCTGCTTCACACTCAGTGCCAGTCAGTGCCTTTACCCACCGAGCTGCTCCTTCTCCCAGGTTCCCCTGCTTCACACTCAGTGCCAGTCAGTGCCAGTCAGTGTCTTTACTCACTGAGCTGCTCCTTCAGCCCATATTCCAATATTGATATAATATTCTTTTTCTTTTTTTTAACCAGATGTTCCAGTGAAATTACAAACAACTTGTGCTTCTCACTGACCTGTAATGTCAATAATAAAACCCCTGCTCAGAATTTTTCCCCTTCACAGGTTCTCTGCGAGCTTTTCATAACATTCATATGAAAGTTCACAGAGAAGTACATTAATTCACTTTGGAAAGATCATACATAATGTTATTCTACTGTTCTCTCCCTTGCCCTTGTTTTAATTTGTAATCTTGTTAAAATGGCCCCACAGTTCAGGCGCACACATTTTCAGCCGGGCTGCCTTAAGCCCTTGTGACCGAGGCTTGACAGTGTTGCACTGCTAGCCATGCGTTTAACCTGCTCTCCGCCCCCCCAGCTCAAAAGAGTTAAAAGCATAAGAATGGGGATATGGGCCCCTATGCAATATACAAACGTAGGGTAATTCACAGACACTTGTATGGAAGTTGATGGTTAACCTTGCATTAGACCACTGATCCAGCGATTCACAACCTTTTTACCCTCAGCCCAACCCCACAAAAGTAATTCTATTGCTAATGTTGTTACGCCTCTAATTTACGCCTCTAATTAACACCTTATTTCTCTATATAAAAAGTTTTGCTTTTCCGTAATAAAGTTAAGATGAAAAATCAGAATCACTCTCTGTGTCTCTTTCTTCATTTCCCGAGCTCGTATGTCATCAGATCGAGGTCCAACAGCCCAGGGCGTGGTTAAGTCTCCCCGGGTAGAGCAACACTGTTTCCAGTCACCATGGCAGGCTGATCGGGAGGTCCCAGGCCCATTGTAATTAGCAAGAACCTTACACCACCCGTTAGGCATAAACACCCACCATGGACCACATACCACCTTCACCAACAATAAACATTCAAATACAATACAAACACCAATGCTAGCCAATGCACCCATTGATTGCCAGTGTGGTTACCTATGCCCTCAATGGGAGCAAAGATAACCCCAATAGCAATAAATGGGTACCCTACTACTGACCCCCTCTACCCCAACAAGCCCCCCTTAATACATACAGTACTGTAATGGGCAAAATCCCTAATATCCAGATCTGGATAATAGCTAATTTACCCATTCAAAATAAAGCCTTCAGCCAGCATAAAATAAATTAAACTTATACTTACCCCTGCCAGGATGAAGGCTGCTCTCATCCTCATCACCGTCCTCCGCATCCTCTGTGTCTTCCATGGGCAGCAACAATAAAATAAAAAAACAAACTACTGGCCACTAACCTTAGCGGTTAGTAACTGCTATAGTAATTAAGAGGTTAACCCCACCCCGATACCCACCGGGAGTCCTAACCAACCTGCCCAGGGAAACTACCCCAACCCAACCCACTGGGCTCCCATCACCACACATACAAATGGGCAAAGGCACTAGCAGCCGAAAATTGCTAATAGCACGTTTGCCCATTTGTTTGCAAAACAAAAGAAATAAACAATAAAATAATATTGGCATAGCAGTACACTTGCCAAATAAACCATTGATTGTCACTGTGGTATACCATGCCCACAATATGAGCATGGATTGCCACAATGGCATTGAATGGGCAACCTGAAAAAAGAACAAGCACCAAATAAGACATCACAAAGAAATAAAAACAAGCATTTGCCAATAAACCCATTGATTGTTACTGTGGCAAACCATATCCACAATATGGACATGGATTGCTACAATGGCAATGAATGGGCAAACTGGAAAAAAAAAAACAACAAAAAATATAATACAATAAATTAAATAAAACAAGCATTTGCCAAGAAATGCATTGATTATCACTGTGCTTATCTATACCCAGAAAGGGGCATAGATAAACACATTGGCAGTCAATGGGCATCCTAAACAAAAAATACATAATTAAATAAAATACAATCAATGTGTTATTTACCTTTACCGGGTTCACCCTCCACCTCCTACTGCAGCACCAACTCTTGACCCACGACGCAATGCTCCTCATTAGCCTGATGCGCAGAAATTCATGATCCTCTGTTGATTGAAGAGACGTCTCTGGTAAGTTGTTGCTTTCTTATCTTCTGTCTTCTCTTCTTTGTATTCCAAAGGGGCCGGAGATGTTGATCCGACATCTTCTTGGGTTCAAATTATGTTGAGCAGGGAGCTGAAATTCCCTTTGTCTTGAAGTGGCCTTCCAACTGTCCACTCTATTTCACTGCGGTTGATCAGGGAGCTAAGTGCAGTTTTTCAAACGGAAACTCTTGTTTAGGGCCTTATTCTACAGTATATTGCATGAAGCTGCCTTTTGGGCTGTTTTTGACCAAAAATGCAATTGAAGTCTATGGCCACTGTGAAATACAGTATATAGAATTACACTGTTAATCTAAAGTAGTGTAAATATGCATGGTACACTTTTTCAAATAGTTATATAATATTTTTTTTTATAATTATGAATAATATTACATTATAATACTCTTGTGGCAAAAGGATGCTAAAACAGTTTCCCAGAGAATAAGGGTTAAAGTGATAATGCAAACTAAGCTGTACTTCTTTCTTGTGAAGCCAGCAATCAAATTGAAGCTGTTAACAGTATGAAAGAGTTAATTTAAACTAGAGGTGCAATCATGAAGAGAGGAATTGGGAGAAGCCATCTCTGTGGAAATTCAAAAACAAATCCAGAATTTCCAATTTTGCAAACCCCTCCCGTGTACGCTGACTGTGTTTAAGTGACAGTACAGAGGAAGCTTGAGTATCAATTATCATATTTGCTGGTAGAATGACCTATTCATTACACAGTAAGAGTTTAAATAAGGGGGTAGATTTTTCACTCCTTATATGTTGATACAGAATGGGAATTGTCTAACTGTATCCCACTACGAGAGTCTCATATAGGAGATATCACTTACATAGAGGCCCCATAATGTCCGGTGAGGTCTGTTATAATAAAGTGCACCATAAGCAAGTTTTGCTGGGCTAATGAGTCTCTTCTCTAACCCAGCTAAATATCTGCAGTCTTCATTTCAATCAATGCCAAACATTTTAAGAACTCAGATAAGATGTATTCCTGAAATTTAAAATGAGGCACAAGAACACCATCGGAATTAATTAGTTTCTAGTCCTAAAAGATTAGAAGTACTATTTATTGCTTGCAGAAACTATCTGACCTCCTCTTTGTCCCCCTCTCTGTTTGTCCCCCTCTCCTTTCTTGTTCCCATGTTTACACTTTGTCTATTTTCTTATTTTCCTGCTATTTTCTCTCTCCCTCTTACTTTGCCTTCCTTCATTGTATTTCCTATCTTCCCACGTTGCCTCTTCATAACGTTGTTACGTCCCACCTTTGTCTCTTACTTATTAGTGCCCGGTGCCATGGTGCCTTCGCCCGCGCGGAAGCATATGGAGGCTGTGGGAAAGCGGGTGCGTTCCTTGGCCATGGTCGACGGGCCGTTGGGGGCGTTCCTAGGGGCATCACGGAGTTGGTTCGCCCTCATTAAGCGAACTGCTCACGTGAACCGCGTCGCGTCAAGAAATCAGTTTCAACTGATTTCTTGTGCAACGCACGCCCCCTCCTGCCCCCAACCACATGGTCTATGGGCGCGATCACTGCCTTCAGGCAGTCTGATCTCACCCCGTGCAGACGCCTCCGCGCGGTCTCCCACACCATGGACTCAGCCAAAGCTGTGATTATTTGTACTCTTCTTATCCTCCAGTGCCTGTGAAGTCCCTCCTCCTGCATCTCACTATACCTTTCCTATTGCTTTTTTTGTTTACTGTTTCCTCACTCCTTTGTGAATGTCTCTGTTCTCTCATATCTCCTCACTCCCCACTGCACCATTATTTATACACCTCTCTCCCAACACCTTCTTTACCCCTCAATAAAAAGCACCCACACAAATCCTCTATTCACACCCTCTATCTACTCCTTCCTGCTGCTGGGGATCTCCCCTAAGCCTGAAGCCAGACATACACACCTGATCTCACCCACAGATCCCTGCTATCTCTTCCCCTGTAAATGGTGTTAACCTTCACATTTAATACTGACCTACCTTAAAACTCGCCCCACAAATCAAGCATAATATGATAATAGTCTGCACTCATGGATATTGTCCCACACCCACAGTCACTCCTACCACACATTGTGGCAAAGCACTGCCATCTACAGCACTTATTCCCTCACTTGCTGTCTCTGTAAGTTTCCCCTCAAACCACTTAGATTGTAAGCTCTTCAGGGCAGGGATTTCCTTTCCTATTGTCTGATTTTGCTGCACTTATTGTATTATTATAATTCCCTGTACTGTATTCTTTGTGAAGCGCTGAGTACACTTTTGGCGCTATATAAATAAAGACATACAATACAATGTCACAACTTTTTTTATTTGGAACCCAAATATTGAAATCCAGGACTGAAAATTGTGAGGAAGGCAGTTGTAGCATCAGGCCAGGAAGATATGAAACTTACTAAGACCTGGTTGACATCTTGTGCTATCAGAAATCAGGTGGCAGCTAGCTCAAAGTAAGTGAAGATGCAAAGAGGGACTAGCTAGATGCAAAGTGCAAGTGACCATCAATCCCCAGCCTAAACCAAGCAGACAGCAGCAATTTATTAAACACAAGCCTGACCTGGCCTACTGGGTACCCTGTGAAATCCCAGCAGGAGGTGACCCCTCAAGGTGTGGACTGTCCAAGTCTCCTGAATCACTGGGAAACACACACAATCTTGTGTAGTAGTCAGTGTTTGAGTGCGGGTGTAGGGAGAGCCCATTTAGTGTCCCTCGGTCTGCTTTGTGTCTTTTAATGTATGTTGTTGTGTGTATTTTTCAATACATAAGTGTAGGCATGCATGAGTGTATATCTATGTAAGAATGAGGTACTGCATATCTGAGACTCTGTATGTACACATGGGTGCATGCCCTATTCTTACTCTATTGGTCCTATAATGGGCCCCTACAAATTATTTTATCCTTCTGGGCCCTTGATACCCCAGTTTGTGTCCCTCTGCACTGCTTTGCAGAAAATAGCCAACAGATTTAGCTGTACCACATAGACAGACTAATAAGACTCGTAAAAACCATCTTCTAGTCCAGTGGTTCCCAACTCCAGTCCTCAAGAACCCCCAACAGGTCCGGTTTTAAGGATATCCCTGCTTCAGTATAGGGGATATCGTCAAAATGACCAAGCGACTGATTGAACCACCTGTGCTGAAGCAGGGATATCCTTAAAACCTGACCTGTTAGGGTTTCTTGAGGACTGGAGTTGGGAACCTCAACTAAGTCGCTTATTACACAGATTTCAATGAGCTGTGCTTGGATGGGTGGGGATATCATAAATAAATGCAATGCCCTGTCTAGATCTGTAGCAATGAATCATATGTAGTTGATTAAAACGTTGTCACAGAACCAGAGACAATACTTAACTCTGCACTGTAACTTCACACAAGCTGTCACTGTTAATTTTAGACCTGACGGTGCATTTGTTGGGCCTAATTGAGTTGCAATGGCTTACATTGCAAGGATGCTGATTGAATTCCTCCATTACCGTAGGCACATTTTCTTTGATATAGGCCTGAATGCTCGAGCTCCCTGTGCCTCCTATGAATTGAATTATATTTAAATACTATTCTCTATACCTTTTTGAAGGCTGCCATGCATGCCAGATACAGTATGAGCTGGCAGTATTCTGCTGCATCAATGACAGTGGAGGTTAGTTTGAATGGGACTGCATGGACCCCTGCTGTGTTCATCCAATGGGTCATTAGTCTGGCTGCAGAAATGTCACAGAAATGTTGCAGCGTTACTGTGAGATTGAGATAGCCCCAGATTTTCCAAGGCAAGTCGTCAGATACTGGTGGCTGCACCTGTAGGTATATGTAGCCATGCATAACAATGTCTACAGTCATCTCTCCTGCTGGCAATAAAACCTGGTAAGGTACAGGAATGCCAGCAGTAATTATGGAGGTTTTCCCTCGCACCCTGGTGAGGTGCCCTATGTAAGGATGGGAGTGGCTGCATGCTCTGAGTCCCTGATTAGTGACATCAGAGATGTGCCTGCCTCCTGAGGTATATAAGGCACTGCACCGCCTAAAGTTAGTTGTTGGTTGCTGCAGGTTGATGTTGCAAGGTGAAGGCGAAGCAGCAAGTTCTAAAGGTGCCCACTAGTGCAGTAACTAGTGGCACCATTCTATAGCTAGCCAGAGAAAGCCAACTGTGTCCAGGGACCTGGCACAGGGGTGATCTCCCTGCGGGGAGAGGGAATCCCACTCCATTGGGAGGGCGTACCTTTTAAAGGGGATCACGGAGCAATGTGCGGCTGAAGCAATGACTGTGAGGGGCAGCTGGCCCTTATCACCACGCACAATAAAGATGACTTGTTCAATGAGAACCCCCTGGTGTGAGTCTGCAATTACTCTCCAGGGGCCCTCACCACCAAGAAGGAGTTCCTCATCAGGACCATCTACCTGCGGACGCATAGATCCTGATGAGGTGGAGGCGCTGCACGTGATATAGGTAGGACTCGCACACACTACCTCAGCTGCCTGTCTGGCTTGACATCCCCGAATACCATCATGCGGGAGACTCAGGAGTCCTGTTGCCTACAGGTGCACCACCAGACACGAACATGTAATGAGGGCTGGATAGACCACAGGGGTCAATGTGAGATTGGGTGGGTCAGATCAGTAGGAACACCCGTTACATATATTTTAAAAGTAGCCTTTAAATGTGTATGGGCCATGCATACTGGTCATGCCGTGATATGGCTGCAGGCTTATAACGCTTTGGCCACAGAGTTTAACTAAATGACCCTTACTCATGAGAATACTAACATTCAAGTCTTTAACTATGCATTTTGTCATATTGGATGTAGCATTGTCTTTTGTTGTATACATTTGGCCATGTTCAGTAGCACTCCTTTTGACACACACACACACACACACACACACACACACACACACACACACACACACACACACACACACACACACACACACACACACACACACACACACACAATGTGGTGGGTTCTGGGGTTAGAGCTTGCAGGGACTGTGTGTCTAAACTAAACCCATTTGGCTGAAAACATTGTCACCATAAATCCCTCAGGGGCTTCCACAATTGTATTGGTCACTGCATAACCGTTACCGAAGCTGCTATACTAGTTTCACGTTGCTGAACCAGTCTAACAGATGTCAGTGCGGCCAAGGTTCTTGAGCCCAGTGCAGGGCTTCTCCTCAGGATTCTTCAGCAGGAGATGCCACAGCTATAAAAAGGCTGCTTCAAAGCCTGTGCGAGACAAACAATGTTTATTTTCAGCAACACTTTGCACCTATGTAGAAGGTCAGGTTCCCTTCTGTATTTCTAAATTAACGCCTCCCACTAATCGTAGCGCCTCTCTGTAAAGTATCCAAGCTAATTGCGGACAAGATCTGATCCAGAAAGGAAAGTTAGATGGGGTTGCTGAGTGAAACCCAGACTTAACAACTGGTGTCATGGGAGAAAATGTCCGGTAAACATCACCTGCTCCAGATAGGAAAGTAGTCCCGTTGTTGATTTTGCTAAAATAATGTTTGCAGAAACTCTTAAAAATGGCAGCATGGTGACTGTCTGAAAAGCAAAATCCAACAGCTTTATTCATTGCAACTTTAAAATCAATTCAGCATTATTTGACAAGTTAGTAATAATCCCCTAATTCGCCTCTAGCACAAGCAATCTGTTTTATTCAGCGCTATTTTTTATTGTTATGAATGGAATTGGTCTTTTGAAGCTATTAAACATGTCTTAAATATTGAAAGAACCATTAACAAGATGATCCAGTACACAGGCAGTATGACTGCACATTAGAAACACCCGTTCCTAATGCATTAAAAAAGTATAATGTAGAGAAACACAATGGTTGGTGCTTTCCTGAACCCTTTCAGAAATGTAGTGTGTGCTTTTGATTTGTAACTGCATAGATCACATGACCTTAGAACCTGTGATGCTGCTTGACCAGCCACTCCCTCGGAACAGACCAATAAATAAAACCCACAAAGACCCACACGAAAGGTCAGGAGGTTCATTGGCCACAGCGTTTATTAAATAGAGCAAAATGGGAGCGCTAACCCTGCCAGGGTGCTCCCCCCCATTGGTAAGGCCAATGGTGCTCAACTAGGGCCTGCAAACCCTTAAAGCCAGGCTCATCCTCAGCTGCAAGATGGGCCCAGGTACCCAAAGCACAATGAGCCCTTCCCACTCGCACATCCATGCCACGACCAGGAATTACCTTACCACTTAACCCCAACCAGCCATCATAACAGAAACAACAAAACACCCCAAGGTAACCCCCAAAGTATGAATATATTCAACTGTTATTATATATGTATTTTTTGATACCACTTTTTCTCTCATAAAAGGCGTGCTCGGATGTGACTTTTGATGGACAGGGCCTCAGACAATGAGATTGGACTCGGGAGAGGAGGGACTAAGGATAGGAGTCTTTAAGAGTCCCTGGCGGAGCATGCGGGGGCAGAGCTGCGCAACCCTGAAGGACCTTGTAGCGATTAGGAGTGATCCAGAGCCAGTGAAGAGTACAACTCAGCGGATGCTGGGTGACAAGTTTGCAGATCGGCTACAGGAGTGGAGTCTGCACTAAGCAGCCGTCTACCTAATATTGGGAGGCGTGAGTAGCAACTGAGGGGATCCTCATCACCAGACAAATAAAGGGGTACCGAAGTCTTTGTGATACACAGGCATGCTACGTTCTTGCACTATCTAACACCTCCAATGGTGTGCCGGCACCCATACACAGGCCCTTATACGCAGGGTCGGGTGGTCACGGAGAGACACGGGTACACATCTGTGTAGCGTCTTGTGGAAAGTGTTTATACCCAATTGCAATGTACTGAATGATCACCATGTTTGGAGACCATATTGTGATCTTGGTGCCTAGCGATAATTACATTATAAATGTCCTTGGGTTATTTACATCACTGTCGTATGTTTACATGTGTCTGACCTACGGTTGTGCGTTGGGTAACGTATAATGGAGGAGGACTGAACCCATCTTCTTAGCAGCGTGTGTCAGTCTAAGGTAAAATAGAGGGGTGGGCTGCAGGAAAACCTCACTGAGGGCCACAGATTGATTTCCCGCACACAGCATGTGTCTTCACCATCTCCCCTCGGCCAAAGCCACCCCCACCGGCGCGCCACAACCCGACAAGTTAAGGGCAAGAGGATGAAGAGAGGAATGGGAGCCTAAGGCCGCAGCCAGGGTGCAACTGAGTGTGCTGGCACTCGAGGGCGTGACGTCAGGAGCTCAGGTTACCCGGGCGATTCCTGGCCAACTAGTTGCGTGCATGGGGGAGCATATAGGGGGCGCGGCTATGACATCACGAAGCTGGTTCGCCCTCATTGGACGAACCGCTCACGTAACGCGCCAGCGAGCCCCAAATCAAATTGATTTGTCTCACCAAGTAGCTGAGCGCCGTGGGCTCATGGGCAACCACATGTGCACGCTGGTCAAACACATTGTCGCAAAGTGTTTGATCGCGCTGAGCATGGACGGGCCCTAAGTCTAGCGGGCATGCTGCTCTGTCGCTTAAGGCTCCGGGCTACTTTTTAGGTCCCAAAAGTGCCTTCATGTCTCGTCAGATAACACCACTGTTTTCTGTAGCAGGACTCAGAGCCAAAACACTTTTCCCCCACATTTTGTAGGACAGTGTGTTTTCATCCCATTTAATAGCCAGTCAACATCTGCTGATCAATGCAACAGAGCAGTAATATATAAATTACCCCATTTGCTTGCTTATGACACAATTTCAACACTCTTTCCCTCAAGCTGTCTTCCCAAATTCCATGATTTGCTTGTAGTCTGGAGTGTATGCTCTCTATATAATCTGTGCATAATTATAGTTGACGCTGTGCAGGACTGAACATAGCACTGAACATGAAAACCCGCACACACCCTGAAAATAACCCGCAGTAGGAGCTCCTAAAGAAAAGCTCAGCTTTCCATAATATTATAGAAATTATAGAGGATAAGTTTAATATTGAGGCCCTTGGGGGGAATATTTGCAGTGACCCAACATCCAATTGCCTTATAGCTGTACCAGTGCACAGTGACACTGTACATTTTGCAGCAGCTTGTTACACTCACTGCACCACACTCAACTGCATAACCACCAAATATGATGAGTAGCTTTGACTAGTATTAATTAATAAATCATTTTCATATAGAAATCACAGGATATGCATGTTTTTTTTTTTTTTTTGCAAGCTTGGGTGGAGCAGTTCCATGCAGGATAGTGATATATTTAATACATTGCAACTAGGTGACTGATGTCTTTAAAAAATATTTAAAAAAATATTTTACACTCAACCCCCCCCCCCACGCACACACTCAACCCCCGCACGCACACACTCAACCCCCGCACACACACACTCAACCCCCCCCACGCACACACTCAATCCCCCCCCCACGCACACACTCAACCCACGCACGCACACACTCAACCCCCCACACGCACACACTCAACCCCTCACACGCACACACTCAACCCCCCACACGCACACACTCAACCCCCCGCACGCACAAACTCAAACCCCCACATGCAACCCCACACGCAATCCTACACACCGACACACTCACCCCCCCCCCACACACACACACTCACAACCCCAAACACACACACACAACCCCTCCACACACAACTCCCCCCCCCACACACACACACAACCCCCCCCCACACACACAACCCCCCCCCCTCACACACGCACACACACAACCCCCCCACACAACTCCCCCCCCACACACACAACCCCACCCAACACACACACACACAACCCCCACACACACACAGACCCCCCCCACACACACACACAACCCCCCCGCCCACCCCCCCACACACATATACACAACCCCCCCACACACACACACCACACACACATGCACAACCCCCCCACACACACACAACCCCCACACACACACACACACACACAACACCCCCCCACACACACACAACCCCCCCACACACACACATAACCCCCCCCCACACACACACAACCCCCCCCACACACACAACCCCCCCACACACAACCCCCCCCACACACACAACCCCGCACACACACACAAACCCCCCACCACACACGCACAACCCCCCCCCACACACACAACCCCCCCACCACACACACACAACCCCCCCTTACACACACACACAACCCCCCCACACACAACCCCCCCACACAACCCCCCCACACAACCCCCCCACACACAACCCACCCCCCACACACACAACCCCTCACACACACACAACCCCCCCACCACACACGCACAACCCCCCCCCACACACACACAACCCCCCCCACACACACACACACAACCCCCCCCACACACACACACAAACCCCCCACCCCCCACACACACACAACCCCCCCACACACACCACACACACGCACAACCCCCCCCCCCACACACACACACAACCCCCCCCCACACACACCACACACACACAACCCCCCCCACACACAACCCCCCCCCACACACAACCCCGCACACACACACAACCCCCCACCAAACACGCACAACCCCCCCCCCACACACACCCCCCACACACAACACCCCCCACATACACAACCCCCCCATACACACACAACCCCCCACACACACACAACCCCCCCCCACACACAACCCACACACACAACCCCCCCACACACACACAACCCCCCCACACACACACAACCCCCCCCACACACAGCCCCCCCCCACACACACAACTTCCCCACACACACACAACCCCCCCCCCACACACACAACCCCCCCACACACAAACACACACAACCCCCCCCCCCCACACACACAACCCCCCCACACACAACCCCCCCCACACACACACAACCCCACCCCACACACACACAGCTGCCCCCCCCCACACACACACACAACTCCCCCCACCACAATCACACACACAACACCCACCCCCCACCACACACACAAACCCCCCACACACACACAACCCCCCACACACACACAACCCCCCACACACAACCCCCCACACACAACACCCCCCTCCCCACCCACACACACAACCCCCCCCCACACACACAACCCCCCACACCCCCCCCCCACACACACAACACACACACCCCCCCCCCACACACAACACACACACACCCAACACACAGCACAATCACACAACACACTACCTGGTGGGGGGAGGGAGTAACTAAACCTGCTCCGACTCCGCCACTGGGAGCCTGGGGTATCCTGAACGTATGCTTACAGCGCCTCCACCTGTGCAGGGATTCCAGGTGAGAGAATGACCCCTGACACAGGACCCACAAATAGGAAACACATACAATGGAGTATATATATGTAACTGTTTACAATATGGACAAAACAATAACATCACATCAATAATCACATATAGCAACACAGCCGTGTTACCCTCTGCCACTAGCTGGCAGCTATAACCTTGCTCCTAACTGTGCTATACCCTTACACCTATACCCAAGTGTCCCAATAGTCCAGCAACCCACCCACTAGGCGTGATCAGCGCCAGTAAGGAAACCGGTATGTAGGGTACAGTTGGTGCACTTGTAGAAATACCTGCTCGGGGCTCCTGCGCCCGGGTACAGCAACAACAGGAAAGGACCCGTCTGCGTCCAAGCTGAATCCGCAGCAATGGCGTCCTCTCCCAATCCAGATAGTCCCACCCACAGATAGTCTCTACCTTGAGTGATGCAGATCTGATCCCAGTCACACTTGTCACACTGCTCCCTCCTTGTCAGAGCACACAGCAGCGTCTGTCTCACTGGCTAAGCTACTGCTAAAAGGGCAAAGTCCCTACCTTAGGGCCTTCCCTGCACAGCAGCTACACATCTACTGGTGAGTTGGGCCTAGCTGGGGCCTGGGGGTAACCTGGCCTAGTGTAAGAAGCCACTTGCTCCTTACACACTTCCTCCCCCTCCCTTCTCCCAGCTCCAACTGACTAGCGTGGTCTCTGTGCAACATTGTATCCTTCTCCAACAGGAGAAGCTGCAAACTCTATTTGCTGTCTACAAAACTAACTAAAAAAAAAAAAAAAAACTCTCTACCAGCGCTTGATCCAAGTGATAGACTAATTGGTGTGATAACAACAATTGTGTGATTACAATGTGATTACATATGCAGCCAAGGGGGCAATAAACAATGGATTGTTCAAATCCAATACCATACAAATACAAATACAAAAAATGTCCCCGGCGCAAAGTGTGGTGATGATAATTACAGTACCATATCGAAAGACAGTCCTGTTTGAAAAGTCAGTCCTGGTAGTAGAATGATTCATCAACAATGTGAGGTAGATTTTCCTCTAGGCGTGTTCCTTATGTTGTCTGCAATGACAGATAAAGAAAACACACCATTGCGCAGTATACAGACTCAATTGCCCCAACCTGAAGAGGAAAATCCCTACTTACAGGATATTTTCTTGTTCATTCGGGGGAGAGAATCTGTTCTTTAGCTCTCTTCCTCCACCTTGATCTCCACGGGCCCCTCGTGGTTCCTAAGGTGGCTCTCTTAAACTCGGTCTGCGTCGTCCCAGTAGCAGCATACACCGCAACAACCGTGGTTGGAGAAAATTGAAAGACAGCCTAGTGTACTCCGCAAATTTTATTTAACAATGTTAAAAAGCAGCGATGTTACACTCACATTTTGCGAGGGCAAACATGCCGCTCAAGAATGCCGTCCGCAGCCTATGTCCACTCGATGGTGTGTTGTTCACGACGTCGCGCGCCAACCGATGACGTCAGCGGCGCAGCGCCCGAAGTTCTCCCCACACCACGAGATGCAACGCAGGTGACAGCTTACAACGTGCACTGTACTAGGCTCCTCCTCTCTACGCGTTTCGTGACGCTACGTCACTTCCTCAGGAGATGAAGGAGTCCAGTACACTGGTGCCTTAAGTACATGCACTAAAACTTTTATCTGCCCACAAATGGGCGGCGATCATTTTCGTCACTTAACTGAGTAATTGCAGGACCAGAAACAGCTTAATTGATAGACTGTGCTTTTGGGGTCAAACCAGTCCTCACTACTACCCTTTTAAAATATCAAAACATATAAAATGACTTAAAACATGTTAAAACATTAAATTAATAAAATAAACACTTATCCTATAGTTGATTACATAAACCTAATGTTTAACATTGATCATATTTACAAATTCAATAGAAAACGATAACTACATTGAAGAAAGATGAAACAAGCAGATTCTAAGGGTCTTTCAAAAAGGATGCCAGATCGAAATCAATATTTAGACCCAATGGGTACAAGGTTTTCAGGACATATATCCAATAACTTTCTCTTTTGGACAACATGCCCAGCCTGTCTCCCCCGCCCCAATTTGGTTTTAGATGTTCAATACCCATACATATAAGGCCATCAGGAATCTGATTATGCACTAGCTTGAAATGATTAGAGACGCTATGCGTCTCGAGGCCTCTCTTGATGTTGTATATATGCTCGGCAAATCGCCTCTTGAGAGGTCTCCCTGTGCGCCCTATATATTGTAGCCCACATGGGCATTGCAGTAAGTAAACACAATAATCCGTCTTACAGTTAATAAATGTTTCTATATCGTAGACCACTCCTATTTTGTTTGATTTAAATGATTTGCCCTTAACACTATTTTTGCATCCAATACATTTGGAGCATGTATAGTATCCTTTAAGGTTACTTAGCCATGTGACATGGCGGTCTCGAAGACCATCAAAGGGACAACTTGGTGATAGCCGGGACTTTAGGTTTTTTGCCCTTCTATAAACTATCTGAGGTTTTTCTGGGACAATCTCTTTGAGAACAGGGTCCCTCTGTAGTATGCCCCAATGTTTAGTAAGAACCTTTGTTATAGTGGGGGCCAGACCACTGTACTGGGTTACAAAAAATGGAAATGGGTCACTTTTCTTCATAACAGTTGTGGTCGGATCTTTACATAGAATATTTTTTCTATCTAGTTTATTAACTTCAGAAATGGCAGAGTCTACATCACGCATTTTGTATTCCCTCTCCAGGAACCTATCCCTAAGGTCATTTACCTGCTGTTGGTACACTTTTTCATTTGAGCAGTTTCACTTAACCCTTAGTGCTTGTCCCTTGGGGATGTTCCGGAGCCAGTTTGGGTGGTGATGGCTTGATGCCAATAAATAGGTATTTGCATCTACATCCTTATTATATGTTTTTGTCTGGATAGTATCATCCTCTATATACAGAGAGAGGTCAAGGAAGTTAATGATGGTATTACTTTGATTAAATGTGAATCGCAGGTTCAGTTCATTAATATTCAAATATTGCTTGAATGCCTCAAGCTCATCCATAGGCCCCCTCCAGACACACAGCACATCATCGATGTATCTTTTCCATAGCACCAGGTTTGCCCAAAATGGGTTGGAGGTCCATATGTTATCCTCCTCCCCTTACATCATTTAAGAGACCATCCACTTTTTACCCCAAAGCCGTTAAAGGCAACTATATCAACACCTTTGAGGAGATGGTGATCGCAGATTTAGAAACAGCAAGTTCAGATTTCAAATGCCCCAAACAAAATCTAAGCATAGAGGAAAAAGCAGCCATAAAATCCCTTGAGGACAATAAAAATATTGTAATCAAGGCGGCAGACAAAGGGGGAGGGGTGGTTGTGATGAACTCCACTTATTATTAAGAGGAGTCATCAAGAATCTTGAGTGATCCAACCACATACCGGAAACTAGAGGGCAACCCAACGGATTTTTAAAAAAAGGAGTTGTTGGTGCATTTAGAACAGGGATTTCGAGATGAGATAATTAATAAACAAGAACTGGAATTCATCACTATAGAACAACCAAGGATTCCAGTATTTTATTTCATCCCGAAGATCCATAAGAATCTTAATCGGCCCCCAGGAAGACCGATAATATCTGGAATAAGGTCCCTCACCTCAAATCTATCGCAATTTCTAGATTTTCTGTTGCAGAAATATGTGAAGCAGGTCCCATCCTATTTGAGAGACACGTCGCACATACTCACGACCATACAGGAGTTAAAGTGGTCCAAAGAATGTTGTTGGGTAACATGCGACGTAGTCTCATTATACACAATAATAGACCACAAGATGGGACTGGAGGCAATAAGGAGGGTTCTGGAAAAGGATAACTCTGTAGATGATAAACTAAGGACTTTCATCTTGGATGGAATCAGGTTCATCCTAACCCACAATTATTTTTGTTATGAAGGCGATTTTTTCCTCCAGACATGCGGCACCGCGATGGGCACCAGGTTTGCCCCAAGTTATGCGAACCTATTCATGTCCATATGGGAGGAGGATAACATATGGACCTCCAACCCATTTGGGGCAAACCTGGTGCTATGGAAAAGATACATCGATGATGTGCTGTGTGTCTGGAGGGGGCCTATGGATGAGCTTGAGGCATTCAAGCAATATTTGAATATTAATGAACTGAACCTGCGATTCACATTTAATCAAAGCAATACCATCATTAACTTCCTTGACCTCTCTCTGTATATAGAGGATGATACTATCCAGACAAAAACATATAATAAGGATGTAGATGCAAATACCTATTTATTGGCATCAAGCCATCACCACCCAAACTGGCTCCGGAACATCCCCAAGGGACAAGCACTAAGGGTTAAGCGAAACTGCTCAAATGAAAAAGTGTACCAACAGCAGGTAAATGACCTTAGGGATAGGTTCCTGGAGAGGGAATACAAAATGCGTGATGTAGACTCTGCCATTTCTGAAGTTAATAAACTAGATAGAAAAAATATTCTATGTAAAGATCCGACCACAACTGTTATGAAGAAAAGTGACCCATTTCCATTTTTTGTAACCCAATACAGTGGTCTGGCCCCCACTATAACAAAGGTTCTTACTAAACATTGGGGCATACTACAGAGGGACCCTGTTCTCAAAGAGATTGTCCCAGAAAAACCTCAGATAGTTTATAGAAGGGCAAAAAACCTAAAGTCCCGGCTATCACCAAGTTGTCCCTTTGATGGTCTTCGAGACCGCCATGTCACATGGCTAAGTAACCTTAAAGGATACTATACATGCTCCAAATGTATTGGATGCAAAAATAGTGTTAAGGGCAAATCATTTAAATCAAACAAAACAGGAGTGGTCTACGATATAGAAACATTTATTAACTGTAAGACGGATTATTGTGTTTACTTACTGCAATGCCCATGTGGGCTACAATATATAGGGCGCACAGGGAGACCTCTCAAGAGGCGATTTGCCGAGCATATATACAACATCAAGAGAGGCCTCGAGACGCATAGCGTCTCTAATCATTTCAAGCTAGTGCATAATCAGATTCCTGATGGCCTTATATGTATGGGTATTGAACATCTAAAACCAAATTGGGGCGGGGGAGACAGGCTGGGCATGTTGTCCAAAAGAGAAAGTTATTGGATATATGTCCTGAAAACCTTGTCCCCATTGGGTCTAAATATTGATTTCGATCTGGCATCCTTTTTGAAAGACCCATAGAATCTGCTTGTTTCATCTTTCTTCAATGTAGTTATCGTTTTCTATTGAATTTGTAAATATGATCAATGTTAAACATTAGGTTTATGTAATCAACTATAGGATAAGTGTTTATTTTATTAATTTAATGTTTTAACATGTTTTAAGTCATTTTATATGTTTTGATATTTTAAAAGGGTAGTAGTGAGGACTGGTTTGACCCCAACAGCATAGTCTATCAATTAAGCTGTTTCTGGTCCTGCAATTACTCAGTTAAGTGACGAAAATGATCGCCGCCCATTTGTGGGCAGATACAAGTTTTAGTGCATGTACTTAAGGCACCAGTGTACTGGACTCCTTCATCTCCTGAGGAAGTGACGTAGCGTCACGAAACGCGTAGAGAGGAGGAGCTTAGTAGTACAGTGCACGTTGTAAGCTGTCACCTGCGTTGCATCTCGTGGTGTGGGGAGAACTTCGGGCGCTGCGCCGCTGACGTCATCGGTTGGCGCGCGACGTCGTGAACAACACACCATCGAGTGGACATAGGCTGCAGACGGCATTCTTGAGCGGCATGTTTGCCCTCGCAAAATGTGAGTGTAACATCGCTGCTTTTTAACATTGTTAAATAAAATTTGCGGAGTACACTAGGCTGTCTTTCAATTTTCTCCAACCACGGTTGTTGCGGTGTATGCTGCTACTGGGACGACGCAGACCGAGTTTAAGAGAGCCACCTTAGGAACCACGAGGGGCCCGTGGAGATCAAGGTGGAGGAAGAGAGCTAAAGAACAGATTCTCTCCCCCGAATGAACAAGAAAATATCCTGTAAGTAGGGATTTTCCTCTTCAGGTTGGGGCAATTGAGTCTGTATACTGCGCAATGGTGTGTTTTCTTTATCTGTCATTGCAGACAACATAAGGGAACACGCCTAGAGGAAAATCTACCTCACATTGTTGATGAATCATTCTACTACCAGGACTGACTTTTCAAACAGGACTGTCTTTCGATATGGTACTGTAATTATCATCACCACACTTTGCGCCGGGGACATTTTTTGTATTTGTATCTATTTGCTGTCTAGCTGCACGTGATGTGGATGAAAGGGCAGTCCCCAGAGGCTGCTGGGAGTTGTAGTCCGTTATGGCCCTCTTTAACATTAGGGCCGCGTGCGCTATGTCTGCCGCGCCTGTGCAACCCTGTAATGGCCACCACTGCTCTCTTCAGCGCCTGCGCGATCTTGGGGAGTCCCTGCGCTACGGAGCGCCATCTCTGCCCCTTCGCGCTCACTATAGTGGCCGCTGCGTCTGCGCATGCGCGAGCCTCCGTGCCCGTGCTGACATAACAAAGATGGCGGCGCCATGCCTCTGACGCCACCGAGAGACGCGCTCGCCCCCGCAACTGCCTTCTCACTGGTGAAGGTAAGGGGAAGAGGAACGGGGAACCGGGGAGCCAAAGGGGACCTGGCTACACAACTATATATATATATATATATATATATATATATATATATATATATATATATATACACATATATATATACACACACATATATATATATATATATATATATACTCATATATATATACACACACACATATATATATATATATATATATATACACATATATATGTAGCCCTTTTTGTGAATACCTACACTAAGGAACTACGGTGATGCAATTACCAGCGGCTTCAGGAGCTCTGAGCCTCCGCTATTTGGGAGCCTGGGGTCATACCATTACACATCACGGTGCAGCGCCTCCACTCGCCCAGGATCCCCATGATAGAGATTATACCCTGAGCAAGAACATAACCATAGCATTGTGCAACAGCAACCTTTTATGTATTAAGCATAGAGAACAACAGAATCACAGAGTACTATTATATATATCAACATCCTTACATTCACAGGTGGCTCTGCCACTCTCCCTAGGAGTATGTCTTATAACCAGTATAGGTATGGTACCATAGGATTTGTACGGGTGGCCCAATTAGTTAGTGGGAGGCGGGATCAGCGCCTGGTGACCGGTGTAGGTGCACTTGTAGATAATGATACCTTCCGGTCACTGCGGTGACCGTCACACTCCACGCAGGGTCCTAGCGTTGCTCCAGCCTTTCGCCGTCACTCCTTGCTGCAGCGCCGTCTGTATCCAATCCAAGATGGCGGCCGCAGCTCCGCAGCTCCACCACACTAATGGGAAATGTCCCTACCAACTAGGGCCGTCCTTACAAAACAGCACCCTACGATGACAGGGGAATACTCCTCGGGCCGGGGATTACCTTTCACCTAAGCGGACGGGTCACTGACCCTCCGCTCGCGCACACGAGGTCCCGCCAACCTCCTCCTTCACCTCCCTCTCTGCTCTGACCCACCGCCCACACGCATCCGGTTCCTCTATATAGAGTCTCGCACGCGATTGGTCCTCATCCTCAGCTGACTCTCTCGCAGTTCGGAGTTCAAACCCCCAAAGTCTCCACAGATTGGTTGCCCTTCGCGCGCTTCTCTCGCGCATGCGCAGCCCAACTTGTACACAGTGACCTTGCTGACAGAAGGAATAATATGGCGCTGCCTTTGTGATTGACAGCGCGGAACCTTTAGATATATATGCACATCCTTACATATATATACACACATATATATATATATATACACATATATATATACACATATATAAACACACACACACATATATATATATATATATCTCACATAAAAAGATCAATTGTGAGCAACTCCCATGCTGCATAGGGAGGTGGTACCACATGACGCCACGGAGCGGATCAGATGGCTGTATTCTCCAGGAAGGAAAAAGGGATATGGGGATGCTGGGAGAGGAAGCGGGGAGTCAAGACCTGGACCTTGAGGGTGTAGGTAGGGTCCACGGAGCTGTGCTACAGGGACTAGGCCAGAAGTTACCCCCAATGGCCCAGTTAGTCCCTTGAGACACAGTAGAGGAAATTATTGTTATTGCTGTAGGGAAGGCCTTAAGGTAGGGACCCTTCTCGCCATAGCATTAGTGCGAGAGATGCTGCAGGACACTGCCTGAAGGAGAGTGCAGCTTGCTATCTGAGAGCAGATCAGCACTGCTTGTAAGGTGCCATCCGGCCGGAGGCCCCTTCAGAGAAGTCAGCCTGATGATCTACCGAAGAGAGCAGCATCAGACCGTGCCACGGAACCACGTCGCAGATCTACACATCGCTGCTGTTTATCCTGTTCTGGACTAAGACCAGGGAGGTATTTCAAAGTGCACCACCGGGCTCCCAACACAGGGAAGCACACTATCCCCTCACACACTTTGAAAGAGAGACGCTCAGTGGTTAAGTGCTATTAGACATTGTGTTTGGGGACATTCACACTGTGTATTGTTGGGTCATATGCTGCGGCTGTGTTACTGTGTTATGATATGGTACATACATTATATGATAGTTAGTAAATACTGTTCTTATACAAACGTGTGTAATTATTGTGTATGTTGGTTCCGGTGAGGGAATACTCCCACCATGCTAGGATTCCTTACTGGTGGAGGCGCTGCACTGTGCATAAGTGTATCCCAGTCTCCCAGTGGCGGAGGCTCAGGCCTCCTGTTAGCCATACAGGTAAAAGCAGCACGCGTAGTTTCAGTACCCAGGGGGTACTAGGGATACATTTGTTATTTATATGATTATGTCACGTGTATTACGGCTCTGAAGCGCTATGTAGATTATTGGGCTATATAAATAAAGATATACATACAGCACATACATACATATTTATTTCCTATGATATACAGTATGGAATTATACAGGCAACCAATAAAAAGCTGTGTGGCTGTTACTTTTTTTTAATTAAGCATTTGTCCTACAGTATGTGTGGTTTGAAGGTGAATTCCTGAGTAGGGAGTGTGTTTGTCCATAGAATGTGCACATATAACATCTGATTTCGTCTTTCAATTTTTGTTCCCCTTATCATGGTTTGACCTTAGAAGACTAGAGGCTTTTGAAAGAACATCCAGTGACCTTGGGAATGGTGAGGCCGGCACATGACAGCCTGGGCTGTGAAAGGATCATTCTGCACCTCCGAGCTTCCCAAAATAAGCTGGCTGGGAGGGGGGTTAAAAAGGGGAAAGATCACATGACACCATTATGAAACAAGAGAGGAGGAACTGGCACAGATAGGTGTGAAGTGTCGGAGCAGGGAGGAGCTCAGACTGGGTGTGTGCTACTCAAGCTACTGTATCTAGGACACTTACAGTATGTAATCCTGTGTAATAAATGCAGCAGGTGACCTGTGCAGTTGTGCTGCTGTGTTTGTGTTTTGAGTTTAGTGAACCCACTACAATCCCCTGTCCTCTTGGCATATTGCAAACACTTAACCCTTTTGCTGCCGAGGGAGTGAGACACGACAAACTTTTTAGACATTAAGCACACATATGAAAGGTGCCCTAAAACATTTATAGCTTCTAATCTCTAATGCCAGCATCTCATTTTTCTGTAACCCCACTGCACAAATTCACTAACACACTGATACACATACGGTATACACACATATTAATCTTCTGATGCACACAGAAACACAAAGGCCCTGATAACACATCATCTAACTACAGGCACATGCTGATATATACAATAATGCACACAGACTTGCACATACACATTCACATATATACTGTATGTAGCCATGCCATCTGTGGCTACTAGTTTGCTTCCCTCCTGGCAGTAAGTCATGGTACAAGCAGGCCTTGCCAGTAGTTGATATGGGGTTTTCCCCCACCGGGTGTCACGGTTGCTCACTGCAACCTGGACTGAACCGCGGGGCCGAGGTGGGGAAGATATATAACCACCGCCCTAAGCCACGGGGGTGGGTCCGGATTGCAGAGTCGTGAATGTAGCAGGTCAGGATAAGAGAGTGGAGAGGGTACGGGTACATGCCTATTGTCCGGGATTAGAGAGCGTAGAGTAGTCAAGATCCGTAAGCCGTAGTTGAGGATAGGAGAGTGTAGAGTAGTCGTATCCGTAAGCCGTAGTTGACGATAGGAGAGTGTAGAGTAGTCGGTATCTGTAAGCCGTATTCGAGGATTGGAGAGCGTAGGAATCCGTTTAGCCAAGCCAAAGTTCAGGGAGACACGAAGAGACAGGTCAGGTACAAGCAGGGTCACAACAGGTAAGCGAGATAACGAGAACAGGTACTCAGGCTGCAAGTGAGCACGGTGCATAGAAGGTCTATGCTCAGCGACGACCAAAGGGTGAATGAGGTTAATATACAGAGGAGTACCAATCAGGGAGAGTAGGGAGGAGACCTCAGACATATACCTGTGATAGGCTGAGGCAGGGTGAAGCTCAGGTGTATCCCATCTGAAATGAGTCCAGGCATTATTCAGGTGCTGGTTCCTTTAAATGGTGCATGCGTGTGCCGCGCGCGTGCCCGGGGTTGGAGCGTGACCTGCCGAGGTGCACGCGAGGACGGAACCCAGCGCACGCTCCCGGAAGGCGGAGGCAGCGTGCCAATAGTGTGCGGGCCGACGGAGGAGCGGAGAGAGCAGCCGCACGAGCCACCATGACGGGGACGCTGGTCATGGTAAGTAGGAATGTGCGGGCACGGACCGTGCGGTCCTGACACAGAGGAGCTGCACTTGAGTGACAATGGGAGGTGGTGACATCAGGCCTGGGCATGACGAATCATGAGACAGACCTGGTGCCATCCACCTGGCAGTACTTAAGTGTTGGGCCACCCTAAATTTAGCAGTGCCTTTCCCCACTTGAGGAAGGCGGGTCACACATTGGAAAGGCTGATTATTGGGACTTCTCCAGTCCTCTTCTCTCTGGGGCATAGTGAGTGTGGACAATACCTCTGCCTCTACTAGGGAAGCAGGGAAAAGCTAGGATGGCTGCTGGTGCCCATGGCCTGTAGTGACGGTCCAGGGACCATCCTTCAGTGGTAGCTGAGAGTTACTGCATCGGGCAGAAGCCTGCTTGTTACTGTGCTGTACAGAAGAGATAATAAACTGTTCCTGTTGTTATACATCCTGCCTGGTGTGTGACCTTACTGGGGGGAGAGGTAATAGTTCTACCATGGGAGATCACCTTCAGTTCCTGGAGCCTATGGCAGATGGAGGCGCTGCACTGCTAAAGAGATATATAGGGTATGAACCCCAGAAGCCTAGTCCTGTGTCCCCACTACCACTGGCGGATGACTCAGCCCTCCTGTTACTAGCATTATGCACCACACGATTCGTAATGGCCACATCTCCCACCGGGTGGGGGAAACACCGTTACATGTACAAAATACATAGTCTCACACATGCTTATATGCTGGTGTGTATTGCTAAAATTGTAAGCCTGTGCTTTTGCCAATCTCTCTGCTCTCCTGCATAAGCCCTCTTATCACTCTATCTGTGAATGTTTCAGTGTCGGACCGCTCAGATGTTTATTCATTAAACTTTGAAACTGCTGATTGGCACTATTGCAGTTTAACAAATAACCCCCTTAGTATCTACCCCTCTGTATGCACTCTTTCTGTTAATCCCTTCGCTGCCAGAGGGTACTGAACCCCATTGTTTTGCAATGCTTTTAGGCCTGTAGGGCTTCCAAGCTATGCAACTGCTCTTTTCTCATTATTATCTACAGTACTTCTACATACTGTATGTACCTTCCCCAGCTTCTGTATTTGGCCTTTACTGTGGACCTCAACTCTTTTCTTCACACTTCTCTATATTTTATGTGCGTCTCTTCTCTCTGATCCCTGTATCTAGCCTCTAATCTCTGCATATGCAATGTACATTTATTTAGCTTCAGATCTAAATCTGCATCCTCCTATCTCTGTCCTTTCTCAGCGTGCATCTCTCCTCTTTTCTTTACCTACTTCTACCTACTGTAACGCTCATTCTTTTTCTGCCCTGCTGATATCCCCAGTCCTGCACCTTTAACAATTGACTTCTTGTCTTATTTCTATCCACCTCAGTCTCTCTCTCATACATTTATACCAATCTCTCCTACAGAAGGGATGGGATTAGGCAGAACCAGATTGGGATGGGTTTGTGACGTGAGTAGATTGAGGTCAAACTGGGGACGAGTGTCTGCCAGTCTAACAAGTCTATCCCAGTCTGACGTGATGCTGCAAGTGATTACAAATGATTGACTTGATAATGTATCATGACCATCATAGTCAAGAACTCTAACACAAACACACATATGTAGATAGATCGTATGATCTGGGCCAGGGTTTCCCAAACTTTTTTTTCCGTGACCCGGTTATTTTTGAACTTCTCCTTCGTGACCCACTAAAAATGTTATCGCCTATACTGGCCTATAGGGCCTGCACAGACACACACACAGCCACTGATACACACACACACACAGCCACTGACACACACGCAGCCACTGACACACGCAGCCACTGACACACGCAGCCACTGACACACACACACACACACGCAGCCACACAGAGACACTGCTACACACACACACACACACTGCTACACACACAGAGACACTGCTACACACACACACACACTGCTACACACACAGAGACACTGCTACACACACACACACACACACACACACAGAGACACTGCTACACACACACACACAGACACTGCTACACACACACAGACACTGATACACACACACACAGACACTGATACACACACACACACTGATACACACAGACACTGATACACAGACACTGACACACAGATACTGATACACACACACACACACTGATACTGATACACACACACACACAAACTGATATATACACACACACACACAGCCACTGATACACACACACTCTCTGATACACAGACACTGATACAGATACACACGCACACAGCCCCTGATACACACACACACACACACACACACACACACTCGCTCTCCCCTATACGTACACAGACACAAACAGTGAATTACAGGCAATGACGGATGTGAGTGACTGGAGGGGGGGGCAGGGACTGGGTGGGTGGGAGGAGGGGGGAAATGGGTGGGTGGGAGGGGGGGAACTGGGTGGGTGGGAGGGGGGGGACTGGGTGGGTGGGAGGGGGTGGACTGGGTGTGGGAGGGGGGGACTGGGACTGGGTGGGTGGGGGGGGTACTGGGTGGGAGGGGAGAGGGGGGACTGGGGGGAGGGGGGACTGGGACGGTGGGAGGGGGGACTGGGTGGGTGGGAGAGGGGACTGGGACTGGGTGGGTGAGGGGACATTGAGGGGACTGGGTGGGTGGGAGGGGGGGACTGGGACTTCGGGGGGGACTGGGACTGGGTGGGTGGGAGGGGGGACTGGGACTGGGTGGGTGGGAGGGGGGGACTGGGACTGGGTGGGAGGGGGACTGGGACTGGGTGGGTGGGAGGGGGGACTGGGTGGGAGGGGGACTGGGACTGGGTGGGTGGGAGGGGGGACTGGGACTGGGTGGAAGGGAGGGGGGACTGGGACTGGGTGGGACAGACTAGCACTGGGTGGGTGGGAGGGGGGACTGGGACTGGGTGGGTGGGAGGGGGGACTGGGACTGGGTGGGTGGGAGGGGGGACTGGGACTGGGTGGGTGGGAGGGGGGACTGGTACTCGGTGGGTGGGAGGGGGGACTGGGACACTTGGGTGGGAGGCAGTGACTGGGTGGGTGTGTGGGAGACGGTGGGTGTGTGGGAGACGGTGGGTGGTTGACAGTGACTGGGTGGGTGACAGTGACTGGGTGGGTGACAGTGACTAGGTGGGTGACAGTGACTGGGTGGGTGACAGTGACTAGGTGGGTGACAGTGACTGGGTGGGTGACAGTGACTGGGTGGGTGACAGTGACTGGGTGGGTGACAGTGACAGTGACTGGGTGTTTGACAGTGACTTGACGGTGACAGTGGGTGGGTGGGTGACAGTGACTGGGTGGGTGACAGTGGGTGGGTGGGTGACAGTGACTGGGTGGGTGACAGTGACTGGGTGGGTGGGTGACAGTGACTGGGTGGGTGGGTGACAGTGACTGGGTGGGTGGGTGACAGTGACTGGGTGGGTGACAGTGACTGGGTGGGTGGGTGACAGTGACTTGACAGTGACTGGGTGGGTGGGTGACAGTGACTGTGTGGGTGGGTGACAGTGACTGGGTGGGTGACAGTGGGTGGGTGACAGTTGACAGTGACTGGGTGGGTGACAGTGACTGGGTGGGTGACAGTGACTGGGTGGGTGGGTGACAGTGACTGGGTGGGTGACAGTGACTGGGTGGGTGGGTGACAGTGACTGGGTGGGTGGGTGACAGTGGGTGGGTGGGTGACAGTGACTGGGTGGGTGACAGTGACTGGGTGGGTGGGTGACAGTGACTGGGTGGGTGGGTGACAGTGACTGGGTGGGTGACAGTGACTTGACAGTGACTGGGTGGGTGGGTGACAGTGACTGTGTGGGTGGGTGACAGTGACTGGGTGGGTGACAGTGGGTGGGTGGGTGACAGTTGACAGTGACTGGGTGGGTGACAGTGACTGGGTGACAGTGACTGGGTGGGTGACAGTGACTGGGTGGGTGACAGTGACTGGGTGACAGTGACTGGGTGACAGTGACTGGGTGACAGTGACTGGGTGACAGTGACTGGGTGGGTGACAGTGGGTGGGTGGGAGGGTGGGTGACAGTGGGTGGGTGGGTGACAGTGACTGGGTGGGTGGGTGACAGTGACTGGGTGGGTGACAGTGACTGGGTGACAATGACTGGGTGGGTGGGTGGCAGTGACTGGGTGACAGTGACTGGGTGGGTGACAGTGACTGGGTGGGTGACAGTGACTGGGTGGGGTGACTTACCTTGAGGCCGGATGCTTTCCCCTGCTGCCCCCGATATCCCCTGCTGCCCGGGACGGGAGGTGGGCTTGGGGGCACGGGAGGTGGGCTCGGGAGGGGGTGGCACGGGAGGTGGGCTCGGGAGGGGGTGGCACGGGAGGTGGGCTCGGGAGGGGGTGCCCCGGGAGGTGGGCTCGGGAGGGGGTGCCACGGGAGGTGGGCTCGGGAGGGGGTGCCACGGGTGGTGAGCTATGGAAGCGGGCCGCAGAGGAGATAGTACTTCCGCCTCCGTCCCACGTTGGGAGCGGGGGGGAGGAAGGGAGCTGTCACTGCTTGCCCTGCGCATGCGCGCGGGACCGCAGGGGGAATCGCTGCTATTTTTTTTAACTCGAGCGGCGGGAGGGGGGGCTGGGAGGAGACCTCGAGCGAAGGGAGGGGGGGCTGGGAGGAGACACCGCGCGGCCAGCCTCGCTGCGACCCGGCAATTTTGGTGCCGTGGCCCGGTGCCGGGTCGCGACCCACCATTTGGGAAACGCTGATCTGGGCTACTAAATATATTTAGATAGACGATTCATGTATAAACACAAACAAATAATGCAAATTCCAGCAAAGTGCTTGTGATTTTGCTGGTACAGTATTTTCCTAAAGCATTTTCATAATCATTTTTCTATTTCGATTTACTAATCATTTTCCTGTTTTAGATCAGATTTTGTACTCTGGGCACCTCTGTTCCAGCGGCTTTTTAATTGCATGCAAAGGCGAAAGAGGGTGTGTTTTATGCATACTTAGTTATATGCAAATTCAGCACTTAAGAGCAATATATAGTATGCTTGTTGAGATTGATGTTTGAATTGAGTTTTACCACTAGGTATGACTTACGCGGTTTACAAATCAGTGCAATTTGAAAATTTCTCATGTTCCTTCATGCACAATCAGGTAAATTAAGTGTTTCTAAAACCAGGGCAAACAATTATCAAGAAAAAAGGGTTGACTTTTGTAACTACAGCATTAGTACTGTAGCTGTGGTAGGTTTGGGCTATTCTACTGCCCCCTGTTATGTAAGCTCTGATAGATGCAGGCTATAACAAACTGTCATCTTGGGGTTTCCCCTCCTCCAGCAGCCTCTCTGAGTGACAGGGTGTGACTGGGTCTGTGTACAGCTAGTTATGGTGCAGACCTAGTACCCTCCCCCTTCTGTGCCTTAGGGAGGAAGCATGGAAAGTTTGTTTGTCCAGGTTCACCCTTCAGGGGGTAGAGACCTATGCCTCCAGCCCCGTTATGGGCTGGGGAAGAGTTGAGGCACCTGGGCGGGCCTCCAGCCTACCAGTGTGGCCTAGGGCCATCCTAAGACCTGGATCCTGCTAGTAACATCATGCATCCGCTGTAACAAGAACTGCAGTGGCTGTCTCAATAAAGGATCCCATTTTATATACCCCTGCCTGAGCCTACAGTCTATTGGGTAGGGGTATGTTCAGAGGACTGTCACAGGAGGGACTGTCTCCAGAACTTTGGAGCCTACTGCGACTGGATGTGCAGCACCATGACAAGAACTACTGCCTGAAATCGCCTAAAGCCTGTCCTGTTTCCCCACAACATTACAGAAGCTCAGCCTCTCCTGAATCAAACAGTTATTTAGCACCACACTGACCTGTAACCAGAGTATGGGCCTCATTCAGTAAGCCCCGATAAGGCGTTTTCCGCATTTTATAGCCATTTTTTGCCTCCCAGATTCAGTAAGCGCCGATAAGTGGGAATTATCGGCAACTTTTCCTCCGGATAAGAAATTATCGGCATCCGGCTGCCGATAAGCCACTTATCGGCACTTTTTTAACCCGGCTGAATTCAGGTAGCCCCGATCAGCTTTTCAGTGCTGATCGGCACCCCAGATTGGAGAGTTTATCGGGAATCCAGCCCGCCAACTAAAGTTGGCAAGTTGGTGGAGGAGAAGCATTGGCCGGGGCGACACTTAGAAAAAATCAGCCCTTTTTCCTGCCTGTGAATGATGCCGGGGGTCTCCGGAGCTGATACCCGCACCGGAGACCCCCGGCATGCATCCGAGACAGGAAAAAGGCATTTAAAGGCCACTTCATTACCTTAGCGGCTAACCGCTAAGGCAATGAAGGGGTTAACCCACCGTGCCAGCTTTATTGTGGGTAGCGGGGGTGGGTGAAGGTGGTGTGAGTTTAGGACTTGGGGGGGGGGTGCGGGTGCACTTAACCCCTTCACGACCGTAGCAGTTAATACCGCTACGGTCATGAAGGGGTTAACCCCTCCCGCTACCCCCCATAAGGACAAAACAAACACCATTGTGGCTAATACCCCCTTCACCCACCCCCGCTACCCACAATAAAAAATAATCACACACAGCAGCCCCACACTAAATAAATAAATAAATCTAAATAAATCTAAATAAATAAACATCTCTATATAAATAAATAAATATATATATATATATATATATAACCCAACAACCCCTAACATACACATATATGCACATCAATGATACTATAGGCCGGCGGGGGCCCTCGGGGGTTACCCGCAGGCCTACAGTACCAATTATGTGCCCCCCCAAATTAATGTCTAAACACATACATACTTATAAAGAAATAACCCCCCCCCCCTTAACACATACAGTATAGTAATGGCCACAATTACTATTATCCACAAAGGGATAATAGTGAATGTGGCCATTTTAAATACATAAACACCAATCAATACATTAAATACATATAGCACTAACCACCCATGTCCAGCTGCCACGATGAAGGCCATCCTCCTCTTCATCCTGCCCATGGCCCCCTCCGCTGCTGCAAAACAGACGCAAGAATGAAAACATCCAAAGTAATGCCCCCTAACCCCTTAATCACCATAGCGGTTATTAACCGCTACAGTCATTAAGGGGATAACCCACCCTCACCCACCACTCGGGACGCCTACATACCCTCCCACACTAACCCCCACCCCCTGAGACCTAACCCCCCTCACCCACTACCCACAAGGGAGGCCTACCCACATACCGTTGGGGACCCCTCCCCCACCCCCAGTACCCACAATAAAAACAATACAGTGACCCAGAATAAACATCATAATATTTAATAAATACATTACCCACCCCCTGTGCCCCCCATAAATACAAGATTTATCCTTTTACAAACAGGGTTCATAACGCAGCCCCACGCGAGTCCCCGGTGGGCTGGCGGGGAACCTGACAGACCTACAGTGTATCAGCAGCCCTTTTCAAACAGGTTCTGGAGGCCTGCTGGTGGGTCCCGCCAGCACCATGGCCCCCAGGTGGTCTCCTTGGGTCACCGTGGGCCATAATTGGGTCCCCACGGTAGGCCCAAGGATGTCTGGGAGCCCCGGGTCAGACCCACAGGTGTCTGCGGGGCCTCGGGTGGTTCCCACGGGGGTCTGGGGAACTCACGGGTGCTCACTACGGGTCCGCGGTGCCCCCACAGAAGTGGGACCACACAGCTTCATCCCCGCAGACTACGGGTCCACGGTGCCCCCACAGATGTGAGGCCACGCTTCATCCCCGCATGTGTCACCCGTGGAACCACCAGCCTGGTACCCGTGAGATACCCGAGGAAACCACAGGTGGTCTCCAGAGGTCCCACGCGGAACCACGGAACAAACCCTGAATGTAAAAAAAATAAACCTGGCCTATACATTCCATACATTCCCTCCCCCCCCCAACACCTACAGTACAATAATGTGCAAAATAACTATTATCCAGATAGGGATAATAGATTATTTGCCCATTATTTAAAACATTAACTAGCATATTCAAATAAATAAAGTACTACTGACCTCATCAATAAGAAGTCTCTGTCGCCAGCAACATCCTTGTCTTGCCCACAAAATACATAGCCAAAACAAGCCAATACATTGCAATTGCATTCAGATATCAATTAACCCCTTAAACACCTTATCGGATAATAACCACAAAGGTAATTAAGGGGTTAAGCCACACTGGCCCGATACCCACCCTTCACCCATGAATTTTTACAGTGGCTTCATCATGCAAATATATATATATATATATAATAATAATATATATATATATATATATATATATATATATATATATATATACACACACACACATGATAAACCAATATACAAATAAATGTAGAAGGGTTATCAAAACCATACTGTACTACAAATAACAATTCTCCATAAAGACACACTACAATAAAATTAATTTCCTTTCATAATCCTAACTGATCTTACAATCACAATCATCAAATGCCAATCAAATACCTCTAATAGCAATCAATACATTGCATTTACATTGCATATATGATGCATCCAATCTATGCATCATATACATTCTGCAAATGAATGTTAACAATAAAATTGCAATCAAAATAGAAATACCTCCAAACAAGTAAACTATTTTATCCAATCCAGTAAACATAAATCAATTACCATTCATTAATGACATCCCTAAACAATTTACATTCCATCTTAACAATTAAACAATTAACAATTTCAAGCCTTTAACATAACAATTTAGCCCGAGAAAAAATATATGTACCAACAAGAATACCAAATACAAAACGAAGCCTAAACCTGACCTCAAGAACACAATACAATATCAACAATTACATCTATCTAATTGTAAAATACTTTAAACACACAATAAAGCATAGCAGCATAGACAAATAATTTAAAAACACATCAAATCATGCTTTTAAAACAACATCATTTCTTACCCTGTATGTATATATCTCTCTAGACATATATACATACATACATACAGTGGCAAGAAATTATATACCACTAAAAAAAAAACACATGTTAAAAAATGTTTTAAAAAATTAACAAGTTAAATAAAATACATTTCTTTAGTTCACTTACCATTACTTGGCCCCACCGACTACCGTTGCGCAGCTTACTCACGTACAAAACCACCAGGCACAGGAACCCATAAAATAAAAAAGCATAAAAAAATAAACATTACACTAAAAATCCAAATCAATCCACGGGTCTTCTACTTGTAATCCATCTTCATCTGTATTCTTCTTTCTTCTACCTTCTTCCGGGGTCTTCTTCCCGTCTTCGGCCACGCCCTTGTCTTCTTCTTCTGTAGGAGGTCCTTCCTCCTCGGCGTCTGGCTTCAAAATGAGACGACATAGGCTTTTAAAGGCCTATGACGTCACATTTTCGTCATGGTTCCCACGGTCCCTATTGGGCCGTGAAAACCATGTGTTTTGGCCGATAAAAAAAAAAATGATGACGTCACTTAAAGGCAATGAAAGCACAGCCAATCAGAATGGCTTTGCTTCAATTGCCTTTAAGATGACGTCATGAAAAGACACATGGCCGCCCTCACATGGTATGGTAGCCAATCAGAGCGTGGGAACTCCATCCGTACTCTGATTGGCTCTAGTATACCATGTGACAGAGGCTTGGGGGAGAAAGGATGTGACGTCATTGAAAGCCTGTCACATGGTACTAGAGCCAATCAGAGTAGGGATGAAGTTCCCACGCTCTGATTGGCTACCATACCATGTGACAGGCTTTCAATGACGTCACATCCTTTCTCCCCCAACCCTCTGTCACATGGTATACTAGAGCCAATCAGAGTACGGATGGTGTTCCCACGCTCTGATTGGCTACCATACCATGTGAGGGCGGCCATGTGTCTTTTCATGACGTCATCTTAAAGGCAATTGAAGCAAAGCCATTCTGATTGGCTGTGCTTTCATTGCCTTTAAGTGACGTTATCATTTTTTTTTTATCGGCCAAAACACATGGTTTTCACGGCCCAATCAGGACCGTGGGAACCATGACGAAAATGTGACGTCATAGGCCTTTAAAAGCCTATGTCGTCTCATTTTGAAGCCAGACGCCGAGGAGGAAGGACCTCCTACAGAAGAAGAAGACAAGGGCGTGGCCGAAGATGGGAAGAAGACCCCGGAAGAAGGTAGAAGAAAGAAGAATACAGATGAAGATGGATTACAAGTAGAAGACCCGTGGATTGATTTGGTTTTTAGTGTAATGTTTATTATTTTATGCTTTTTTATTTTATGGGTTCCTGTGCCTGGTGGTTTTGTACGTGAGTAAGCTGCGCAACGGTAGTCGGTGGGGCCAAGTAATGGTAAGTGAACTAAAAAAATGTATTTTATTTAACTTGTTAATTTTTTTAAAACATTTTTTAACATGTGGTTTTTTTTTGGTGGTATATAATTTCTTGCCACTGTATGTATGTATGTATATATGTCTAGAGAGATATATACATACAGGGTAAGAAATTATGTTGTTTTAAAAGCTTGATTTGATGTGTTTTTAAATTATTTGTCTATGCTGCTATGCTTTATTGTGTGTTTAAAGTATTTTACAATTAGATAGATGTAATTGTTGATATTGTATTGTGTTCTTGAGGTCAGGTTTAGGCTTCGTTTTGTATTTGGTATTCTTGTTGGTACATATATTTTTTCTCGGGCTAAATTGTTATGTTAAAGGCTTGAAATTGTTAATTGTTTAATTGTTAGGGATGGAATGTAAATTGTTTAGGGATGTCATTAATGAATGGTAATTGATTTATGTTTACTGGATTGGATAAAATAGTTTACTTGTTTGGAGGTATTTCTATTTTGATTGCAATTTTATTGTTAACATTCATTTGCAGAATGTATATGATGCATAGATTGGATGCATCATATATGCAATGTAAATGCAATGTATTGATTGCTATTAGAGGTATTTGATTGGCATTTGATGATTGTGATTGTAAGATCAGTTAGGATTATGAAAGGAAATTAATTTTATTGTAGTGTGTCTTTATGGAGAATTGTTATTTGTAGTACAGTATGGTTTTGATAACCCTTCTACATTTATTTGTATATTGGTTTATCATGTGTGTGTGTGTATATATATATATATATATATATATATATATATATATATATATATATATATATATATATATATATATATATATATATATATATATATATATATACAGTGGTCGACAAATCACCAAAAAAATCTACTCGCCAAACAAAAAAATCTACTCGCCACCTAGTACCACACGTGTGCTGCTTGGCCCAATAGGAGCTCGCCACGATGTTAAATCCACTCGCCCGGGGCGTGCAAATGTATAGGTTTGTCGAACACTGTATATATATATATATATATATATATATATATATATATATATATATATATATATATTTATATATATATATATATTTGCATGATGAAGCCACTGTAAAAATTCATGGGTAAAGGGTGGGTATCGGGCCAGTGTGGCTTAACCCCTTAATTACCTTTGCGGTTATTATCCGATAAGGTGTTTAAGGGGTTAATTGATATCTGAATGCAATTGCAATGTATTGGCTTTGTTTTGGCTATGTATTTTGTGGGCAAGACAAGGATGTTGCTGGCGACGGAGACTTCTTATTGATGAGGTCAGTAGTACTTTATTTATTTGAATATGCTAGTTAATGTTTTAAATAATGGGCAAATAATCTATTATCCCTATCTGGATAATAGTTATTTTGCACATTATTGTACTGTAGGTGTTGGGGGGGGGAGGGAATGTATGGAATGTATAGGCCAGGTTTATTTTTTTTACATTCAGGGTTTGTTCCGTGGTTCTGCGTGGGAACTCTGGAGACCACCTGTAGTTTCCTCGGGTATCTCACGGGTACCAGGCTGGTGGTTCCACGGGTGACACATGCGGGGATGAAGCGGTGGCCTCACATCTGTGGGGGCACCGTGGACCCGTAGTCTGCGGGGATGAAGCTGTGTGGTCCCACTTCTGTGGGGGCACCGCCGACCCGTAGGTGCGGGGATGAAGATGTGTGGTCCCACTTCTGTGGGGGCACCGCGGACCCATAGTGAACACCCGTGAGTTCCCTAGACCCCCGTGGGAACCACCCAAGGCCCCGCAGACACCTGTGGGTCTGACCCGGGGCTCCCAGACATCCTTGGGCCTACCGTGGGGACCCAATTATGGCCCACGGTGACCCAAGGAGACCACCTGGGGGCCATGGTGCTGGCGGGACCCACCAGCAGGCCTCCAGAACCTGTTTGAAAAGGGCTGCTGGTACACTGTAGGTCTGTCAGGTTCCCCGCCAGCCCACCGGGGACTCGCGTGGGGCTGCGTTATGAACCCTGTTTGTAAAAGGATAAATCTTGTATTTATGGGGGGCACAGGGGGTGGGTAATGTATTTATTAAATATTATGATGTTTATTCTGGGTCACTGTATTGTTTTTATTGTGGCTACTGGGGGTGGGGGGGGGGTTCCCCAACGGTATGTGGGTAGGCCTCCCTTGTGGGTAGTGGGTGAGGGGGGTTAGGTCTCACGGGGTGGGGGTTAGTGTGGGAGTGTATGTAGGTGTCCCGAGTGGTGGGTGAGGATGGGTTAACCCCTTAATGACTGTAGCGGCTAATATCCGCTATGGTGATTAAGGGGTTAGGGGACATTACTTTGGATGTTTTCATTCTTGTGTCTGTTTTGCAGCAGCGGAGGGGACATTGGCAGGATGAAGAGGAGGATGGCCTTCATCGTGGCAGCCAGACATGGGTGGTGAGTACTATATGTATTTAATGTATTTATTGTTGTTTATGTATTTTAAATACACAGGGGGTGTATGTTGTTTATTGCAATGTTTTTTGGGGGCATTTGTCCCCAATAAACATGCTATTCTGCCTTAACCCCTTCATTGCTTTAGCGGCTATCCGCTATGGTAATGAAGCAGCATTTATGTATTTTTAATACTATTGTGCGGGAGCAGGGGGCCCCCTGAGCTGAAGCGCATTGATTTGTGGCTCAGAGACCCCCTGCTTCCCGAGTTACAGGCCCCGGTTTGGGGCATCGGTTACAGTGTCGCCGCCATATTTATAGCGGGCACGTCGCGAATGGGACGCTATAAAGATGGCGGCGACATTACCACCCGATGAAACATTCCGGGGCCTGTAACTCGGGAAGCAGGGGGTCCCTGGTCCACAAAGTGATGCGGTTCAGCTCGGGGGACCCCCTGCTCACTGTACAGTATTATTAAATAAATATTTATGCTGCTTCGCTACCATAGCACATAGCCGCAAAGGTAAGGAACGTGTCTTTATTGATATGTGTGTTTTACTCATAGTGTAGATGTGCAGAGGGTCTCCGGAGCTGAACCGGTTTGGTTTTAGGTCCGGGGACCCCCTGCTTCCCAAGATACAGGCCCCTTTAGGGGGTGCCGGTATCCCTCTGCTTGGTTTACATGCCGCGGTAACGTGATCGGGACCTTTAAATGCAGAGGGATACCGGCACCTCATAAAGGGGGCTGTATCTCGGGAAGCAGGGGGTCCCCGGACCTGAAACCAATGCGGTTCAGCTCCGGTGACCCCCTGCACCTGTACACTAGGAGTAAAAGTTGTTTAAAAATACTTTATTTTTTTCCGATGTTTGCGCTGAGAGAGCGGCTTGTCTCTCTCTGCTGCAAACATCTATCGGCACCAAAGGCCTATCGGAAGGCTTATCGGGAGCAAGGCTGTATCGGCACAGGCTCATCGGCAGCTTTGCTTTCGCAGTGCTTCAGCAGGGATCGGAAGGATTCGGCCCTTACTGAATACTGCGAGGGTAAATCGCCAAAAAAAAGGACTATCGGCCACCTATCCGCCACACTTGGCGAAAATATTTTATCGGGGCTTACTGCATGAGGCCCTAAATCTCCCAGAGGGGGGGGGGTGGGGGGGTGGAAGCAGTGCTACAGTACATATCAACAAACAGCCCAGGAGTAAAGGACCCAGTATTGGTACTGTAGCTGTTGAAAAGCCTTAGTGCACCATGAGGCCCATGCTCTCATTTTTGTACATTGAACTGTCAGTACCTGCCCCAACACCACTGCAAAAAAAGTACCATATTCATAAAAGGAGGAAATCCCATTGTAAGCTACGCATTTTTCCCTTGGTAAATCTGGTGCAATGCCTTTGCCCTGGTTTTGTCTCAGGTTTGCAGTCATCAGACTTTAGGATATAACTTATATGTTCTCCCCTCACTGAAGGGTCACAGCGCCTGCAGCACATCAGGATCATGTGATCGCGATATCACTGATAACAAGAACGAAAGAGGAATCCCCCTCTTCCGTTCCTCTGCCTGCTAGATCACATTCGGTACGCCACAAGAGCGCCAGACCCCATCACGGGAGGCTTCCCAACTCTTAAAGTGAGCTAAGGCTTGGCACTCTTTATTGAATCTGGGCCAAATTGCTTACAACATTAGTTGTAGTTCCTAAATTCACAAAGAGCTCGCACTGGGTCATGAACTGGGAGAGTTTGCCATTTCTAAGAAGCATTTACTGATAATGTTCCCTTCTAAATTATTTCTAGCTAAGTCTGTAACGTTTAACTAATTTACTAATGCATTTAAATCTGCTTATGTACAGATGCTAGAATATTTATGTATTGGGTATGTATTCAATTTTTAATATATATTTGTATAGCATTTATATGGTTATTTATGATAATAATGCTGGCTGTTCCTGCAGTTTCCCTGCATGTTTTTGCCGTTACTACAGAATGGCTACGCATCCTCACTCCTTGCTGTCCTCCTCCCTATGTCACACGTTCCGTTGTTCCTACATCATCGTGCGTGTTTGCATCATGACATCATGTAGCCAATGTGGGTGGGCAACACTGTTTCCCGCCACTGGTATACTCGCATGTTCACTTGGTGCTGGGCTATAAGGTATTTAAATGTGATTTGCATGCATGTGTTTTGCTACGCAACCCTTCGGAAAGGTGCCTGTTGGCGTCGAAATGTCGGCTTATGTTGCTGCATCAATTTGTACTTTTATAATGGTGTAAATGTAACGGTTTTACGGGCCCCCACCCAATCTCACATTGGCCCCTGTGGTCTTCTAGCCCCATTACATGTCTGTATGTCATGTGGTGCACCTGCTGGCTTACAGGACTCCTGAGTCTCACACTGAGTTGGTATGGGGCTATGAGCACAACAGGCATCTGAGGTAGTGTGATCTGAGTCTTACTCACATACGATGCAGCGCCTCCACCTCATCAGGATCTCTGCGGCTGCAGGGAGAAGTGTCTGATGGGGACCTCCTTCTGGGTGCCTCCTTCTGTGTAAGAACTTCACTCGCACACAGCAAGGGTCTTGTGAAACTGGGCATCTTTATTGCACGTTCAGGCGGTCTGCCCCTCATAGCGGTCGGTCTAGCCGCTCATTTTGGTGAAGTGCATCCCTCTCAGAAGTTCCTTCTCACTCTCAATGGAGTTGGATCACCTCTCCCCTAAGGGAGATCACCACCTGTGTCAGGTCCCTGATCACAGTGTAGATCAACTATTAATTATATCTGACAGCCTTAACTGCTGCAGAAGATAGTAGGAAACAGGGTTCCAAAATTCCGTGCTCAGCTGTAGGGCATCGCTTTTAAATGAATGAAAGTCTCAATTGTAAATTCAAATAGCAGGGAACACAACCACTGTCTTAGCTCATAAATGATTTGTGTCTCCATATATTAACTCCTAAACATGTGGGGGACCTGTGTACATAGGTATAGGTCAGTAATAAATGTCTGACCACCTAGTAACACAGTAATACACGTCCCCCTGGAGAGAGACACTAAAAGTATTAAACACCCAGACCGTAATGAACGGAATGGGGTACTTACGATTGTGAATGAGAGTGGTGGTTCCTTGAACGTGCGTCACGTATATAGTAGAGCAGAAGAAATATCCTCAGGGGAAGAAACGGAGCACAGCAGCAGAAGGAGGGGGCTAGACACCGGTGTGTAAATAAAAATCCTTTATTCCATGGTAGACATCATGGTATGGGATGAGTAAAAAGCTCTAATGCATTTCGGGCCGTCGCCCTTTGTCAAACACCGGTGTCTAGCCCCCTCCTTCTGCTGTTGTGCTCCGTTTCTTCCCCTGAGGATATTTCTTCTTAACTGCTGCAGACCTCCAGAACTGAATCATAACTGAACTCCTGATTAACACCCTAACTTTAGGCAGTTCTGTGTCTTATATAGACTCAGAAAACAGCCACACCTCTGGTGTCATTAACGGTGGACACAGAGCATGTTATCACTCCCCTTGTGTACATATGACACCTCACCAGGTTGTGAGGGCAAACCTCCATGATTGTTGCTGGCAATCCTGCATACTTACCAGGCTTTATTGCCACCATGAGAAAGAGCTGTATACCATTTTTATACATGGCTACATAAATATAGTATTTTTTTCAAACTTCTGGTGTGTTAAGATTCTTTTTGTTGCTATGATTTATGATAATAGATTTCTGCTATGTATTTACTGACCTTATGGAACATATTTACTAAGAGATGCTTAGATAAGAAGTAATGCAAAAGACTATTAATGTCAATGAGCCAAATGCTTCTTAATTATTATGGCTTAGTGATGCTTAGTAAATATGGGCCTATATTTCAAGTTGTCGATAGTTTTAATAAACATTGTTCATTTAATTAATTTGTGTGTGTATATATATATATATATGTGTGTATGTAGATGTAGAGGCATCTGTACCGTGTTAGCCGAGCTTAATAATCAGAAACGAATAGATGATACCGTTCTGTAGCTAACGAAATGCGTTTATTTGTGTGAGCTTTCGAGATACACTGATCTCTTCTTCTGGCGTTGATACAATTAATAAAGCAAGAAAGGGTTTTACTTATGTAGCGCGCTCTCCCCCACCCCCTGGGAGATGTGTAGCTACGGTGTGTGTGGTGCGGTCCAATACCTGTGGCTCACAGGAGGCTTGAGCCTCCGTTGCTGGGAACCTGGGGTGTACCTGGATCGATGCTCGGTAGCGTCTCCACCTGTATGGGATTCTAAATGTAGAATAACCCCGTTACAGGACCCGCATGCAATAAAACACACACTTAGTAAAAAGATTACAGTTTTACTACAAGCAACATAAGGAATATATGCAGTCCGACCAAACTGGCCACGCACGGCCTTACTCTCCAATACGCCATTCCACACCCTGGAGTCACAATCCCCCAAAGTACCTGAGTGGCCCTTGGGTACCCAACCACCCTGGTGTCCACAAGATAATACCCCACTCAATGTGCGGCACAGGGCTGCCCACTAAACTGTTTGTTGGTGCACGTGTTCGTTGGGTACCTGCCGGGTGATCCCACACCCGGGCACGAAGATGATGCCGGTGATTCAGATGGGATCCACGGATCCGTTGATGAGCCGCAACGCCTCTGCCTCTACGGTAGTTGGGTCCCTTGTAGATGGTACCACCTTTAATAGTCTCTGTAGTGCTGATGGATGATCTGGTCCCAGATCACCCTGACCCAGGATGCAGCCACGTCCATGCTTTGTCCCTATGCTCTGGTTCTACAGGGGCAGTGTCCTTATCTATGGGCCTGTCCCTGCAGCAACCACAAGCTACACAGGGAGTTGGGGCCTAGCTGGGGCCTAACAGGGGGTATCTGGCCTTGTGCAGATGCCACTGACACCTGCACACCCAACCTACCCCTTCCTTGTCCCAGCTCCGACTGGCGTGGCTCAAAGCGTGCCAAATGTATCCATTCTGTGAGCAGGGAATCTCTGCAGCCCTGTTGGCTGATGCGCTCCATGTGGTCTCTCGCCCCTATGCATTCTGGGGGCTGTAGTTCCCCGCGGAGCCCTTTGCCTGTAATAGCCGCCGCAGCTACTGTGCTTCTGCGCATGCACGAGCTCTGTAATGGCCGCCGGGCTGTCAGTACCCTTCTGCGCATGCGCAACTGTACTGCGCATGCGCGCACATAACAAAGATGGCAGCGACGTCCCGCCTAGAAGCGCTGGCAACCCCATCGCCCCTGCAACCGCCCGCAACTCTTCCGACTGCAGCAGAGGTGAGCGGAAGGGAGGGGAGGTGAAGAGAGCCCAGAAGGGGGACCTGGGTTACACTTACAAACAGTGCATCTTGGAATGTATCTAGACTGACGCCCATAGGCTTCAGTCCAGATACATTCCAAGATGCACTGTTTCCTGCCCGTATACTGACAACTTTACCCTGTAGAAATTGCAGCATATTTAGGATCTGCTGCAGGTTCTCCATTTCCTCTCCAGGTGGATAAGAATCTTCTTTCTATTTTGGCTTCACAATCTATCAGGCATCATGGAGAAATCCACAGGGAGAGCCGAATTAATAAACAGGGATCTGGAACAAAAGAGTAGTCAGAGAGCCAGGGTCAGACAAAGGGATCAGTAGTGGAAGTAGTCAGCGAGTCAGAATGGAACCAGGGATCAGGAGCAGTAGTCAGTGTGCCAGAATGGAAACAGGGATCAGGAGTGGAAGTAGTCAGCGAGCCGGAGTCAAAACCAGAGATCAGGAGCAGTAGTTAGTAAGCCAGAATGGAACCAGAGATCAGGAGCAAGTCAGTGAGCCAGGGATCAGGAGCAGTAGTCAGTGAGCCAGAAGGGAACCAGGGATCAGGAGCAGTAGTCAGTGAGCCAGGGATCAGGAGCAGTAGTCAGTGAGCCGGAAGGGAACCAGGGATCAGGAGCAGTAGTCAGTGAGCCGGAAGGGAACCAGGGATCAGGAGCAGTAGTCAGTGTGCCGGAAGGGAACCAGGGATCAGGAGCAGTAGTCAGTGTGCCAGAATGGAACCAGAGATCAGGAGCAGTAGTCAGTGAGCCGGAAGGGAACCAGGGATCAGGAGCAGTAGAGTAGTTTGCGAGCAGGAGTTGGAACCGGGGCTTAGCAATAGCCGAGAGCTGAAGCAGGAAGCAGAAACAGCACAGGAGAGTCAAGCAACACAGTCTTCCACTGGGTTAGTAAGCAAGTTATGAAACCCTAATTCTTGAATCTGGTGCATATTTAGAGGCAGTGGGGATGCATGGGAATACTGTCAAGCCTGTCCAGATCCAGGGGTGCTCCTCTGAGAGTCCGAGCCAGAGCCCACATAGATCAACACAAACACTGCATGTGAGTCCTGACAAACAGCACTTAACACATCACTAGGGAGCTGTGATTATCCCCGTTAACACTTAAGTCTTAACGAGTCTAGTTAAGTCACTAATGGAGCTTTGTGGATCAACTCTTACAGGTAAGTGATATATTCGGATACAGTATAGGATCGATATTTACGTGCATTGGTTCATAGAGCATAGTTAAGTGCCATTGTATTGTATGTCTTTATTTATATAGCGCCATTAATGTACATAGCGCTTCATAGTAGTAATACATGTGGTAATCAAATAAATAACAGATCATGGGAATAAGTGCTTCCTACATAAAAGTAACATTAAGGAAGAGGAGTCCCTACCCTGAGGAGCTTACAGTCTAATTGGTAGGGAGAACGTTCAGAGACAGTAGGAGGGAGTTCTGGTAAGTGCGTCTGCAGGGGGCCAAACTTTATGTATCATGTGTTCAGAATATCCACAGTGCTATTCATATGCTACTTTAAGCAGATGTGTCTTAAGGTGGGTCTTAAAGGTGAATAGAGAGGGTGCTAGTCGGGTACTGAGGGGAAGGGCATTCCAGAGGTGTGGGGCAGTCAGTGAAAAAGGTTTAAGGCGGGAGAGGGCTTTAGATACAAAGGGGGTAGAAAGAAGACATCCTTGAGAAGAACGCAAGAGTCTGGATGGTGCATAACGAGAAATTAGACGTTTGGTGAGGGGTATGTCCCCAGGTCAGGTCTCAGCTGTCCCAAAAGGTATAAGTATGTAATCAAGATAAGTATTTGTAATCCGTGAGTATAAGAGCATATATAAGTGCTAGGGAGACTCTGTATGACAATCTAAGCATAGGTATAATTGTACCAGTAACGCTGAATGGCTAACTCAGATCTCCATATATGCCATAAAGGTGCTGAGTAAGTACCCAGCAAAACCAAAAGTACATACCATATCAGCCAGTGTCAGTCTCCCTTTGCAGCACAGCTCTATCCCAGCTGGGTGGGTGCGTCACGCCGAGCGTTGTGTAGAGAAGAGGTGGTCCCAGGGGTCCAATGGCGGAGCACTACCAAACAAACACTCGGGGCTGCAGTCAGTTGAAATAAAAACAAGATTTAATGCGTGGTCAATTAAAGTACATATGTACTATGTACTTTAATTGACCACGCATTAAATCTTGTTTTTATTTCAACTGACTGCAGCCCCCAGTGTTTGTTTGGTAGTGCTCCACTAACGAGAAATTAGGGCTGAGATGTAAGGAGGGTCAAAAGAGTAAAGCTTTAAAAATGAGGAGAAGAATGGAGTGTGAGATGCGAGATTTGATCGGAAGCCAGGAGAGGGATTTCATGAGTGGAGATGCTGAGACAGATCTAGGAAAGAGTAGAGTGATTCTGTCAGCAGCGTTTAGGATAAATTGTAGGGGAGACAGGTGAGAGGCAGGAAGGCCGGACAGCAGGAGGTTACAGTAATCAAGACGGGAGAGAATGAGGGCCTGAGTCAGAGTTTTAACAGTCGAGCAACAGAGGAAAGGGTGTATCTTTGTTATATTGCGGAGGAAAAAGCGACAGGTTTTAGATATGTTTTGAATGTGAGGGGCGAATGTGAAAAGGATAATGTAGTTGTGTTTTTGGAGCCAATTAACAAATAAGAATTGTTTGCTAGTTTTGAAGTTAATGAAGAATTATACAATATTTACTGTTAGCAGGGCTAATTGAGGAAATAGTATTACAGAAGTTCCAAAATGACTCAGAGCTAATACAAACATGGAAATTCTTTCTAAAGCTGAAGTACTGTATGAACCTCAAGCATGACTAAAGTTTTGAAATGCCTTTCTTGTGCAATTAAGTTACACATATTTCCTCAAGAAGTTATAGTTAACATAATGTAGTATTACATGCAATTCATATGCTTAATATTCTTACAGATAAGTACATTATACGCCATATTTACTAAGCAGTGCTATGCTAAAAGACCCCTTCCTATATCGATCGACACTTTACGGGGCATTCAAGTGAATAGGCCATACAGTCACAGACCCAAATTTATTAAGTGGTCCTTTGCCATAAGAGAGTTTTTTGCTGCTGGAATATACCTTAAAGCGCATTTCCTTGAATTGGCCAATAGGTGTTTTCCAGTGCTGGAAGGTGTCTTATGGAACAGCATCGCTTTGGGCCCTTTCTCCTTCATCAAAGTATTCCAGAACAATAGTGTTTTTGATAGTTGTGATTTTATGATAAATCACAAACCTTTCAAGGCTATTTTTCTTTAATTACATCTAGAGAATGCGATGGGTCAACTTGCAATATGCTGAAACATAAATAGTTTTACAATATTCACAGAAGGTGCAATGAGTCTCTATAATAAGTAGAGCAAGTTAGCTGATCTGCAGAGAGCACGGGACTCTCTCCTGGCTCTCTAACTCCCTGGATTTGAGCCCAGTTGGGAGAAGTGAACAGCAACCAAATGTGCTCAATTATGCAGCACTAACTGCATTGTTACACCAGTAAAACAACTTCTTGTGAAGCAAATCAAAGCAGATCATGGGATTAACGTTATCAGTGACTGAAAAAACATGGGGGGATTGGGGCATCTGCCAGGATCCCACCTTCTTGTCGGACAACCCTCATTGAGGGAAGCAACCCCCCATCCCCCAACTCTTTTGGATTATTTAAACATAGGTCTGCAGTGAAATCAATAAGCACATCTAGGCTGCAAAACAGAGCAGGAAATGCACTGCAAAGAGTCATCTCTACAGTATAGTAATTTAACAGCTTCACGACTCTAGTGATCTTATAAAAGTCTTGGCAGCCATCAGGGAGCCAATCCAAACTCTGACACATATTGAATAATGGTAATTGGCGGTTCCAGACATATGCATTATAAGATTACTTATTCATAGTATTGACATTTTGGTGAGGTCCTTCACCCTCATCAATATTGTGAATAAATAATTTTGTAATGCAAAAATCTGAAGCTGCCAGTTGCCATTTTTCAGTATATGAACTTACTGTAGAAGAATTTCCTATTTTTATTCTGACCTTTCCAGAAAAAACAGAACAATACATTTGATAAAATTCTAGTAAAGTGGTAAAATGTGCATGCATTGAACATGTCACCCTCAGCTTTATACTTCCTTAAAATAATTATAAATATTTGTGTTATACACAGCATTTGTTACAAACCTTTCTTTGTTCTGATCTACCATAGATAGCATAGAACTTGATGGCTTCTAAGAATCCTTTGATCCTTTGTAGCCCAACCTTTTCTCCGATAATGCTGTAAAAATCCTGTTTAATCCATGTTTCTTTCTATATTTAGGATACCCTTGTGTTTTTCCTAAGTATGTTTTGCGTAACTGTATTACCCTCTAGCACATCTGCTGGGAGGCTGTTCCAGTGAGCATGTGATTCATTATGCTTATGTTCCCTCTAAGTCAGGGGTTTTAACACTGTGGTCCCTGACCCACCGGTGGTCCCTGAAGTCCTTGGTAGTTGTCCTTGAAACCCATCAGCAATCTGTTGCTTTTACATTATTACCGAAGGCTGATTTTAGATCTAGGTTCAGCATTAAAAAAAAAAAAAAAAATGTTACTGTATGTATGTTTGTATATATATATATATATATATATATATATTTATTAGAAAAGTAATAGACAGGTAAACAAAAACCAGGCACACATAATGGCACAATAAATATGTCTTTAACCACACATTTATTGTACCATTTGGTGTGCCTACTTTTTTGTACCTTTCTACATACAGTAGTACAGTTTAGTACTTCAGCAGTAGCACCCCTGCAACTAATATATTATAGTATATATGTGGCCAGGTTCTCCGTCTAGGCTCCCCATGTCCCCTTACCTCCGCGAGTGTTGCGGTGGTGCGCGGGTGCTGGTGGCGGAGTGCGCGTACCTCCGGTTAGTGCGGGGAGGAGGCCGAGGCAGTGTCGGTATTCATGATTGCTAGCTGAGCCGGCGGCAACCTTGGCAGGGCGCCACCATGTTGTTTATGCTCGCGCATGTGCAGTGACACCTTGCGCATGTGCAGAAGAGTACTGACAGCCCGGCGGCCATTACAGGCAAAGGGGCTCTACGGTGACTACAAACCCCACAATGCAGCTAGTCAGGTGCTGGAGCACAGCCAATAGGGCTGCAAGGAATTTCCCTGTCACAGGTAGACACATTTTGCGTGTTGAGGAGCACGCCAGTCAGAACTGGGACAAGGAGAGGGTAGGGTGTGTGTACAGGGTGTATGTGACCCCTGCACTAGGCCAGAGCCCCCTTAGGCCCCAGCTAGGCCCTGACTCTACCTTTGAGCTTGTGGCTGCTGCTGGGACTATCCCAGTAGATAGAGACACTGCCCTGTAGTACAATCGTGAGGGACACAGTCAGGACGCGGCGGCAACCTGGCATCTGGTGGTCTGGGAACAGATCACCATACACTGGGACCCTCCAGCTTGACACCACCCCACATAGTGGCGAACTCATCGCTGATGCCTACGGCGTGGGACCAAACGGCCCCCTTGTTTTCAGTCACCGCTACCGGGTGCTGGCGCACACAGGAGGTATTTTCAAGTGCACCAACAGATCACACTTTAGTTGTGGGCGGCGCTGTCGCACACATGGGGTGGGTTGACTCTTGTGGACACCAGGGAGGTTGGGTGCCCAGGGGTACCTCAGTACTTTGGAGGGATATCCTATCCATGTGGACACTGTGTTGGAGGGCACTGTGGGGTTACGGCCATGCGTGGCCTATTTGGTGTGGTGTTATATTGTTATTCCTTTTTCATATGCATACAGTAAACTGTTATCTATATCAGTGTGTGTGTTATTGTATTGGGTTCTGTGATGGGGTTATCCAACATAGTAGGATCCCACACAGGTAGAGGCGCTGTCACCAGATGGATCAGGTACACACCAGACTCCCAGCAGTGGAGGTTCAGGCCTCCTGTGAGCCACAGGTAACGCACCACACACTCAGAAGCTGCCATATCTCCCATAGGGTGGGGGAAACTGTGCTACATATACACAACACAAGATGTTCAGGGCACTCAAATAGACAAAAAAGTAGGACAAATAACTTATCTTGAAATCAGGGTGCTTGCAGTGCAGCCAGGATCACCATCCAGCAGCAAAATAGGTTGAACTAAAATCAAAGAAATCCGCAGCACTCACTAGTCAGGTAAATAGTAAAACAGGGTTTAATTCATCAGCCAAGCATAAGCGGTCAATACATGAAAGAGCGGGGCAACGTTTCGGACATCCCGGTCCTTTATCTAGATCCTATCCTAGATAAAGGGCCTCATACAGTAAAGTCCAATAGAAAAAATTGCCAATGTTTTTAATTCGCCATTTTTTACAGCGTTGCTATCACAGTATGCAGAAAGCCCTGAATACCAGTGATAGCAACATTTGCAAACATGGTGAGTAGCCGGTAACGAGAAGATCGCCCCTCTGAAAAGGGCTCACCCGGTGAGTTCTATCTGCTGCTGAGAGTGAGAGCCGAATCTCCCTGCGCAAATCTTGGCTGAAATAAATAAAAAAAATATTTCAATTTTATTGCTAGTGTAGATGAGCAGGGGGTCTCCGGACCAGAACCGCATTTTTTTCAGGTCCGAGGACCCCCTGCTTCCCGAGATACAGGCCCCGTTATGGGGTGCCGGTATCTCCTATGCATTGAAATGTCCGGTCATGTGACCATAATGGGGCCTGTATCTCGGGAAGCAGGGGGTCCCCGTACATCAAATCGACAAGGTTCTGCTACGCAAACCCCTGCTCATCTACACTAGTAATAACATTTAAATTAAAATATGTAGTAAGCACCAATACACAACCCACCACCTTTGCCCCCAGATAAAACCATTATTTACTTATTTGAACACACTCTTGATAACATAGGCCGGCGGGGGTCCCCGGGTGGTCCCCACGGGCGTCAGGGGGTCCTCGGGTGGTCCCCGCTGTCCTGCAGTACAATTTGTGTTGTAAAAAAAATAAAGATGGCCTACTTTTCAATAAATACACCTTCCCATTCCCCCAAACACATACAGTACAGTAATGTGCAAACTAACTATTATCCAGATATGGATAATAGATCATTTGCCCATTATTAAACAAAACATTAGACAGGCAGCATAAATAAAGTAAATAAAAACCTTTCTACTTACCCCTGCCATCATAAAGGGCGTCCTCGCCAGCATACCCAGCAGGGCCATGTCCTCCGATGTCAGGCACAGATTAATACATTAACAGTCAATGGGCAATGAAAAACATTAAAAAAAAAAACACAAAACAAACCTGTAAAAATAAAAGTACATACATTCAATATTTATCTTACCTTTAGCAGCGCTGGCCCTCCAAATCCTGGGGAATCAGCAAGCTCTCGTACCGTGACGTCATGAGACTCAATCCAACGCCATCCACGTGAAGATCCGGATAGGTAACCAAATTCTTCTTTCTTTAATCTTCTCTCATCTTCATCTGTGATTATTTCTTTATTTTCTTTATCTTCTGTCTTTATCTTCTGTCTTCATCTGTTAATCCAATAACCCCATGTTTTAATAATATATATATATATATATATATATATATATATATATATATATATATACATAATTTGGTTACCTATACGGATCTTCACGGTGGATGGCGTTTGATTGTTTCATGACATCACGGTACGAGAGCTTGCTGATTCCCCAGGATTCGGAGGGTCAATGGTACTGAAGGTAACATAAATATAACGGTCGCTACATCTTTATGTATGTAGCCAGGTCTCCCAGCAGTATCAGCACCCCCCTCACCTTCCCAGAGATCGCGGGTGCCGCCGAGTCCAATGGCGGCCCCATCGGGCGATACGGGAGGTGAGGGCGGTCAAGTCCCGGCTCGGGGGTTGCTGGGGACGCGTGCGGCCGGTTGCCAGGGCCGCACGCGCATCACGGGAATCCCGGCACTCTCGGAGCCGGGCGGTTAGGGCGCCACCATTGCGCGTTAGTTCGCGCATGCGCAGTGGTCACGCGAGTGTAGGGCTGGAGCGGGGAGTAGCACGTTGCCCCTTAGTGCAGGCCGGTTGCCGGGGACGTGATCGGGCCGTCGCTAGGGCCGCGATCGCGTTGCTACGGGCCCGGCGGCTGGTGAGAGGTAGCGCGAGGGAGTCAAGGCAGCCCCCTATAGTTCGCGCATGCGCAGGGAAGAGGCAGAAAAGCCCGCGAAGCCAGAGCCTATTAGGGAGGGCCCTAGAGAGGGACTACAGGCCCCATGAGCCTCTGTATGCCCCATGTGACACCAGGGAGCCAATAGGGCTTAGGAAGGCCAGGCAGGCAAAGAGATACATTTCGCGCACTGAGCCCACGTTAGTCAGTCAGAGACCGGAGCAGCCCAGGGAAGGAGGTAGGGTACAGGAGTCAGGGACTCCCTGTACTAGGCCAGCACCCCCAGGGCCCGAGATAGCTCAGCTCCCCAGTAAAGTGAGTGTTGCCAGGGATTGCCCTCTGGTTAGGGACCCTGCCACTTACATTAGTGGGAGCTGGGAAAGGAAGGTTACAGAGAGTTGGAGTCAGGGAGCTGTAGGGAAGGAAGGGTGCGGGGAGCGAGTGTAGCTCCTGCCCCATATAGGTACCTACACCCCAGGTAGGCCCCAACTCACCACTAGTTTAGTGGGTAAGTGCTTAGGGAGGCCCGAGATAGGGACGCTGCCCTTAGCATAGAGTGCTGCCTTGTCAGAGTCACGGCTGTTAGTGCTGTGAGGTCTGACAGGCAGGCACCTTGTTGCGCAGCACGTTGGCTGCCAGATACAGTGAGCTACAGCTTGCTGCTGTAGGCGCTGGGACTAGTTAGATAGTAGTGAGGCGAGGGACTTGGGTAGTTAGGGGAGTGGGATAGGTCATTACCCCTGCAGGCCCATAGGAGTTCCCCAAGCCACTACAGGTTGCTGCACTACAGGGACAGGCCCTAGGATAGGATTCCTGTCACGTTAGTGCCACTTAGATTAGACAGGGACACAGCAGATGCTGCGGTTCCTGCTAAGAGGTTCGGACCCTCGTTGGGGTCTGCAGAGACTGTTCACCAGGTTCGGACCACCCCTGGCGGTTCGCGTGCAAGGAGTCCGGTGTAGAATCAGACGGAACCATCATACGACTGATCCTTTGTGAAGCCCGTTGGAGATCCGAGCGCGGGAGTGCTCGGCAGGTACTATCTGATACACCAGTGCACCAACGGGCCCTTAGCTTAAATAGTGACTGCGCAGTCACCCATTGACTATCTCTGTAGGAGTACGGGACATTGGGTGGGGTTCTTGGGACACTGGGTGGGATAACCTAGTGTTGGGGAATCGTCCTGCGAGACGTCACTGTTAGTGTCTCCTCGTGAGAGGGACACAGGTTATGATTGAGGTGATGATATTCTCCCTGCATGTTAGTAAAGCCATTAGTTATTATACCCACTGTGTATGTGGTTATTTGTGATTGTCCTGCGGGGAACAGCTCCCCCTCTGGTGGGAGCCATCGCGGGTGGAGGCGCTGCATCGTTGTAAGTGAGTACCCTAGTATAATTGCCCCAGGTTCCCCGTGGCGGAAGCTCAGCCCTCCTGTGAGCCAACAGGTAACGCACCACACCTGAGTAACAATATATGTTCCTTTTACCTACACAATATCTGCGATTGGGTGGGGGAATACCCGTTACATGTACTTTTATTTTTACAGGTTTTTTTTTAAGTGCCTTTTATTGCCCATTGACTGCTAATGTATTAATCTGTGCCTGTTTAGGGTACAGATAAATATACTGGTGTACAGAAAAGAAGGGGGAGCACAGGGTGAGGAACCCTACTATGGTATGTTTAGCCTCTAATAGATGCTGATGGGTGTAATAAAAGTATATAAAAACCCTTACACGGCCTTGTGAATATACTGGTAGCAAATGCATTTTTAGCCAAATCCATTTCTTCTATTGACTGTTATATTCTCTATTTATGTTTATTTTTTATACTAAATAGTTTTGAATTGTAATAGCTTGTTTATTTTATTTTTGACAAATTTGTTAGCGTTTTTATTTAATGATGTATTTTGTTGGCTACTGGTTTTCATTTATGTGTTGCCTAGTGGTCCCCCACGAGCCCGCTCTCCCGTTCCCCCACGAGCCTGCTCTCCCGTTCCCCCACGAGCCCGCTCTCCCGTTCCCCCACGAGCCTGCTCTCCCGTTTCCCCATGAGCCTGCTCTCCCCCTCCCCAACGAGCCCGCTCAGAGGAGTGCAGGGTAGCAGCGCGCTCTAGCATTGAGGCACTTCCATGCCTGCAGCTTCCTAGAGCGAGCGCGTGCGTGAAGTCCTGCCTGTTCTGCCGCCTCCTCCGCAGCAAACTGAGGTGGGGGGGGTCATTGGAGGTGAGAGGAGGGTCATTGGAGGTGCAGGTGGGGGTCATTGGAGGTGCAGGTGGGGTCATTGCGGGTGCATGGGAGGGTCATTGGAGGTGCAGGGCGCATGATTGGAGGTGCAGGGGGGTGATTGGAGGTGCAGGGGGGGTGATTGGAGGTGCATGGGAGAGAGATGTGTGATGCAGGGGGGAAAGTGATGTGAGGTGCAGGGGGGGTGTGATTTGAGGTGCAAGGGGGTGATTTGAGGTGCAGGGGAGAGTGATTGGAGGTGCAGGGGGTGTGATTGGAGGTGCGGGGGGGTGATTGGAGGTGCAGGGGGTGATTGGAGGTGCAGGGGAGAGAGATGTGTGATGCAGGGGGGAAAGTGATGTGAGGTGCGGGTGGGGAGAGTGATGTGAGTTGCAGGAGGGAGGGTGATGTGAGGTGCAGAGGGAGAGTGATATGAGGTGCAGGGGGGGAGAGTGATGTGAGGTACAGGGGGGAGAGTGATGTGAGGTGCAGGGGGGAGAGTGATGTGAGGTGAAGGGGGGGAGAATGATGTGAGGTGCAGGGGGAGAAGGATGTGAGGTGTAGCTAATTTGTAGCCTCCAGATCCTCAGAGGTTTTGCTGGAAGCCATATTAAGGTATCATTTGACCGTTGTATAGCAGCTCCTCTCACTTTCTCAGCTCAGTTGGGAATGACACTTTGAACAGAATCAGAGTTCCTCCTTTCCTGTGACAGTTCCTGGGTGGCTAAATGGTATTTAGCTCCTCCCCTGGGTGAAATCAGAGGCAGGGTGTATCAGTACAAGGTTGACCTGACTCAGGATGAGCCAGTCAGCATAAGGGGGGCACCCTCCATTTGACGCTGTTTAGATGCACTATTTTGCAGATCTTTTGCAACTTTGTACACAGCATCCCATGCGGTCCTGTGTTCTTGGCGGGAGTGCCATTTTGAGACTCCTGCACATGTCACCACGCGGTGACCGCCATGTTAAAGACACTTCTTGCACACGCTCCTTCCGATCTGGGCGGGGTACAACTCTTCTTATGCTGCAGATATTCTGAGGCAGAAGTTACCTTCCAGTTAGTTTAAACCCCCTTCAGTACGCTGCACACGATAATTTTCATTCAGAGCACCTGAGACTCCCTGTGCATCAGCTGCAAATGTATATAGGGGCAGACATGTATATGGGGCCTAACAGACCTAATGGGAAATCTACCACTGCATCTAGCATACCGCTATATGTTTTATATGTGTGTAGCCCTGGTAAGATTTTGGGCTATATATCTTTCTCCTACCGGTGTAAGTCCTGCTAAGGGCAGGCCGCCAGTAGTTAACATGGGTTTTCCCCGCTTCAAAGCCCTGCCCTGATTGATGGAGGTAGGCCCCCCGACTGTGTGGAAAGGCAGAGATACAGGGGAGGGGCCTGCTGACATCATGATGGGCAGGGCTGGCTCAATTTAGTTGCAGTTCCTGTGTGTTCTGTGTCAGTTGGTGTTGGAGTGTCTGACTGGACAGTCAGACTGTGTGAGCTAGCCAGGTTCCAGAGGAGCAGGGCCTAGTTAGCTGGAGGAGGACCAATTTCCCTCACCCTGCCTAGGGGGTGAGGGAAGAGCTAGCCCCACCCTGAGTGCCCTAGGTTTGGGGTGGAGGCAGGGAGCAAAGACCCCACAGAGGGTGCACTTCTGGAGGGAAAGGAGAAGGAGGAACAGACCCTGTACATTGTGCTGTGTGCTGCTGCTGTGTGCTGTATCACGGCTGCTGGAGAATAAAGACATTGCTGCTTGTATACAAAAGACTGTGTGAGACTGAAATCTCTCGCCCTGGGACCAGGGCTTGTCTGGGAGGATTTCACCTTATTCCTTAAGGCTCGCCAGAGATGGAGGCGCTGCACCAATACTGCTAGAGAAGATGGAGGCATATACCCCAGAAGCCTGTCCCTGTTATCCCCAATACCATCGCGGGAGACTCAGGCCCTCCTGTTCCTCACAGGTATGCACCACCCATATACATGTAACCAGCCCTCACTACACCCTAGAGGTCCAGTCTGCGACCGGGGGCGGGGGGAAGTGGGTTACATGTGTATTTTGAAAATGTATGGCCCGAATTAAACGCAATGAAATATAATAAGACCCCTGATATGAAACCCCTGGTGTAGTGTATCATTAGTTATATATTCCACATTACAGATGAGCACATTTGTCACCAAGGTTTGAATATATAGCGAAAAACAGGTCTTTTCACGTTTTTACCAATTATTTTCTATTTGAAAGGTTTCTAAATCAGGGTAGCTTGGACATTATATAGCAATAATTAAATGTGACCCTATGATAATATGCTATTTTTTGTGCAACATAAAATAAAAGTTAACAATGCTCAAATCACAGTGCTGTGACTGTCCAGAGATTATGACATAACATTTTTTCAGTTTTAAAGGTTAACCCCCTCACATTCAGAGGATCTTGCAATGCATAAATGTAGTAAAGAGGTTAGGTCAGCAATGCAGTGGCAATAATGAGAACATTGTGTAAGTGAAGGTTTAGTAGGGAGGATAGGGACTGCATGGAATGTAAGCTCTGCTGGTCCTTCCCCCTCATTGCAGTAACTGTACCTTTATTATAATGAACCTTGAACTGCTGACTCAGTCAGATAAAGTTCATCTGTTGTAGGTACTGGTGCAGGGTACAGACAAGGAGTGTCTACTGGCGAAAAAGTCTACTTCCTGATTCTTGGGTGACCAGCTAATCTTGATTACCAAGAACAGACCCAGCCACTTTTAATACTGCCAACATCATTCAATGTCATTCACATTCAAATGACATTCTAATCCTTGTTCTCAAAGTCTCAATTTTCCATATAAATATGCATTGCGATTTGAGTTAGATTATAAAATTTGGAACCCACGTCTCATGTTACGTTAGCAGTACTTCTGTCCTTGTTTGCATTTTGTAGTCAAAACAGAGCTCAGTGCCATCACCTGTAATGAAAATGTATTGGAATGGGTAATGAAAACAAGGATCAACAGATCCTTTATCTCAACTATCAAGATCGGGCGGTGTGTCCCCACCTGACCTAAAGATACAAGGATCAGATATAACACTCAAGATTTTCTCACGCCTTCAATCCAATAAAACAAAGCTGAGATTTAATTGGTATAATCAAGAAGCATTTAAGTAAAGAGCATAGTAAGCATGTTAAACTTTGTAGTGTGTGAGTATGTCAGGAAGCAGGGCTCACGCAACACCACCTTACCTGCCTCGGAGGTCGTTGCTGCTGCCCCTCGCTCCCCACTGACGAGTCCTTGGCGTGGGACTCGGCGATCTCGCCCGAAGCCGGTTCTTGCGTCCGCCATCTTGTCGGGGCGCACGCAGGAGGATCTTACACAGCGCACGCCTCCGGCAGTAATTTATTCACTCCTCCGGACTTCTAGTCACGCCCCCCCGTGTACAGCTGCAGCCCCGCTCCTGCACTCACACTCAACAGCTGATCACAGACAAGGATCACAGGCTGCACCAGTCTCAAGGCGCTCCACGGCACACCCCCGCTTTGCCTCCTTCCCTGATTGGTCCCTCCACGTATATTACCCCTGTTCTCCCTGGGAATCATTGCTCTGCATAGCTTCTGCTAGTTGGGCTAGTATTCGTGTGTGCTCTTGTTCTTCATATTCTTCAGGTTTGACCCGGCTTGGCTTTCTTCTCCTCCTCTGGCTCTGGCTCTGGACCCCGGCTTACTCCTCACGATGCAGTCTCTCTCACCCTCCGATCTCGGCTCGCTCCTCTACCTCCCAGACCTCTGGCACCCTCGACCCCGGCTATGGAAATCCCCACGATTCTTCTACCTCCGGACACGGCAAGTACCTTTGGTTCCCTTACTAAAGACTCCTGGCCTGGCAACTACTACCACACTCCGGACACGCCCCTCTGCTGCGGGTGCGTGGTATTATACTTTCTACCTCAGTCTTGGGACGGGTCTGGTCTGCGGGCAGCACTACCATGACTTTATGCAGAGCCAAAGCTCTGGGTTTCAATCAGATGTTCCCCCTGCCCCAAGGGCTGGGGGTGGGCACACTCATCCCCGATGGGAGAGACTCACAGCCCTACTGGTCTCTCCCTCCTCCAGACCAGGACTGACTAAATTTGGGACTTCCCCTCATCAGGAACAAGAAGGGGCGGGCTCACCTGTGTCATAAAAATCAGAGTAACACTCACATGAACAGAGTATATTATAAGAGGGACCAGCTAGAGCACTTGTCTTTTCCTCCGGTGTTCGCGAATACTATCGCTGTTCCAGCCGGCGTCCTACATCACTTACGGTATTCAGGTGCTCAGCAGATACTGGTCTCCCAGTGGGCACCTGAATACCAGAAGTGACGTAGGACTCCCATACATGAAAGATGAGGGAGAAGCCTTTCTTGAAAAATTGGGCCTAAAAATGGATTCCGCTCACCACGATTCAGAAGAGGGGTCTGCTCCTGACACAGCATGGAAGGAAGTGAGGAGCACTGCACATGGGAGGAAGGATAGAGAGGCTAATTGATACCAACTGAAACCAATTAAGCTCCTAATGGGGCCCCACCCTATTGAGACTGACTGCACAGTTAAAAAGTTTTAAAAGTTTCCAGTGGTTCTGCACCCTATGGATACAGACCAAGAGGAGCTCACTGGTAAAGAAGAGGCATACCCAGACTTATTGTGTGGAGGAAATGGAGGCCCATGGCGGAAGAGGAACAAGATGAGGTGGACCGACCAAGGATACAGCAAACATCTGACTACGTGGAGGCAGAGGCAGGGAGGATGGCTTGAGGTTCGCCGGGGTGTAGGAGGGAAAAGGGAGGGTACTGATGTGGAGCGGGCTATGGGGGAGTGGTGCAGGGGAGTCAGCAGAGTTTTTCTGATGCCGACGCTACAGAGATATGGCACAAGAGAAGAGTATGATGGGATGGCGAGTCCAGCGGTATGAACTGTCCTCAACCGGAGAGGGTGAGTTAGTTGTCACGCGGGTCAGGTCTTAGATGGAGCAGGTCGGATGAGGGTCATGAGAAGGCCTGAAGGATCTACTGGATCCTAATCATTCTCATAACTTCTTCACAGTTTTGGATTTCCCCCTAAATAGCGTCCTACTATGGGAGTGTTAACCCCTGGCGGCCTGACACAGTCTAAAGACATAAAGACACTAGATGAAGGAACACAGCAGCTGGATGGACTGAACTCTGGGAGATATATATAGAGGGATCCCCCATAAGGCCAAACTGACGAAATGTGATCACCCTGTAGAATATGCATAAAAAAATAGGATAATATGTCTTGGGTCTGTACAGAACAATGCATGCCACAAGTTAAGTTTTTCCAATGTTTCCCCTGCCTTTCTCTTTCTTTCCCTGTACGCTGAGAGGCTATTGGTACATTAGTTGTGCAACTGCCTCACGCAGACATGGAGTCTGGATGGCGTCACCGGCGGGCTTTAAAGAGGTAGACGGCTCAAGATGTGAGGGGTTCCTACAATTAAGAAAGGGAATAGATTGACATATAATGGCCGCGAGAGAGATGGTGTCAGGATCTAATGTAGCACATAATAAAGGAATAATAAATCCACAAATAAATTATGAGTCACAGTTCCCTACCTTGTTTACATATAAGAGACAGATTATGCCAATGTAGCACAAATTGCGATGCACAACATCGATTTAACGTAACAAAGGCCCCACCCCTGATTATTCCATGAGATGGTGAAAACACACAGGGGTTAAGAAATAAACTCCAAAAGCAGGGACTAGATGAACAAATCGAGATACGCCAGTGATGACACCACAGATCCAAAAGGCTCTGATTTAGTCTTAGTAGATGTACTGTATGGTATTGGTTGCAGTTTTTGCTATGTGTTTTTGTTATATGATTTACTGCTATTGCTATATGACGTACTGTTATATGCTGTTATTATACACTTACACAAAGGTGCCGGGGGCGGAGGAGGAGTAGGGCTGCCCCAGTTGTTCACATGCACTGCAGTATAGGCAACATGGTGTTTACACTGGCGACACACTTTATTCGAGCTCGGCTACTCCCACGAATTCGGGTATACCCGGGTGTATTGAGGTTTGTGACTGTTTTCTGCCCGAGTGCATTGGGTTATTTTCCAGGCAGGGATTGAAGCATTTTATTCCCGCTGGCTGCAATACTGCACAGTATATATATATATACTGCATTACAATTCATGAATTTATGCCATCTGGTAGACACGCGAAGCATTGCAGCCTATTAAATCCTAATCATTATCATTTAACAGATCAGCCGCCCGTCAGCCAGGCATGAACCCAGGCTGGGAAGGCAAACTCAACGGGGCTTGTCAGAGGTGAGGAGCGGCGCATTCCAGGTATCTGCCAGGTACATACTGGGTATTTGCTCGAATAAAGTGTGTCGGTGCAGTAACTATATTCCCAAAAAAGACCCTTGGACGGGAGGGATCTGGGTTCTCCAACTGAATCAGGGTCTTTATTGACCATACCTAATTCGTCGAGTTTTTGTTTTTTTAGTTTTTGCCACCCCTGTCCCCCCTATCCCGTTTTTGGCTCTCCCTTCCCTTGCTTCCCCTGGTGGAAAACAACAAGCTTACTGGAGGAGGCCTTTGGGCCCGGTAGGATGATGAATACCCCATACGGTCTCAGCTGTACGTCAAAGCACAGAAGAGTTAAATCACTTAACTTTCAATGGCAGTGAATATCATGTCCCACAATGTTAAAGGCCTAAACTGTCCCGATAAGAGGCGAATTGCAATGGTGGAATATAAGAGGAAACTTGCAGACATTATCTTTCTTCAAGAAACGCATTTTAGCAAAACAAGCTACCACAAACATTTTGACAAGCAATATAGGCAAGTCTTCTTGTTGTCCGCCAAATGCAAAAAAAGAGGAGTAGCAGTACTGTTCCATAAAAGATGCCCTTTATAGTCGAACAGGTCCGAAGGGATAGGAAAGGCAGATTTCTGATAGTAGGCACAATCCAGGGTCAGTACCTGATGATCACCAATATATATGCCCCAGTGAACAGGACCCTGTTTTTTTTGCATCATTCTTCACAGCTCTGCAAGGGATGACTAAAGGTTATATCATACTAGCAGGCAATTTAAATACGACCCTGACCCCTAATTTGGATAGATAAGGACAAAATAGGGACAGAAGAAAAGAGAGCCCAGATACACTGCTCGAGGGTCTAAAGGAGAACCAACTGGTAAATATTTGTCGAGAACTCCATCCCAACAAACGAGACTATACATTCTTCTCTCACCCCCATTCCAGCTACAGACGAATTGATTACTTCCTTATATCAAGCAGACTATGATATTTCATGGTCAGATCATGTACCAATTGAACTACGGTGCACTGAGATAAACGCAGACAGACCTGGAACAAATTGGAAACTAAACTAATCAATTATTAAAAACCCAAAGTTTTTCAAACAGTTAATAAAGAGATTGAAACTCCCAAAAGAGAGAGAAATAAAAAGTTAGACTTACTCCAAACCAAGTTGGAAGCGCTGGCTGACAAGCATAAACATGACGGCAGAGCAGAAACATTGAAGGAGCTGAAGATGCTAGAATCGAGTTAAACATGCGACTGACCTCCCACACTGAGAATTCTTTGAGTTGGTCAAGGAGGAAATTTTATGAAAAAGCAAACAAGTCAGATACCTTGCTAGCGAACAAAATTAGGAATTGACAACCAAATTATAACATTCGGGCTATCAGACTGAAATCAGGAGTATCGACATCAAATCCTAAACTAATTGTAGAAGAATTAAAAAAAAATTATGAAAATCTATACAATGGTGAGAAAGTCACCCATAATACCAACCAGGTCCTACAGGACTTGCAAGCGGAGTCATAGCTCCCAAGATTGAGTAGGGAGGTGTGACGGTTCAGGGGATTCATGCTTCCCAATGTGTCCCCGTCACCCCTGATCTCCCTGCCTCTGACCCTTTTCCTCCGCCTCCTCATTCATCTCTCCCACCCTCCTCCCGCACCCGTTCCTCTGCACCCTGTCCGGAAGCACGTCCAGCTGTCACGCGCGTTCCCCGCAAGGTGCGCGCTTATCCCCAAACTTCTGATCCCTCCCGCGCACTCTGCGCTCGCGGCACCTCTCTATTCTCTCTCCCGTCACGTTACCTCCTTCAGCTGCGCTTCCTGCCCCCTCGCCGTCCGTGGCGAGCGCCCCCGTGGCGCGACGCTCCTCACGTTCCCTGGCACACACTGTGCGCGCGCATCCAGCCCTTACAGAAGGTGCGCGCACCCGCTCCACTTGTAGGTCTTCCCTGAGCCCTGGTTTCGCCCCTCATAGTGTGCAAGCTATTTCCCTCTCTGATTTACCTGTCTCCTCCCTCACTCCTTCTGACCTATCTCTGCAACCCCTCACTCTACCCTCTGCTCCTCCTCTCTCTCCCATTGGTGTTCCCTCCTTTATAATCCCTGTCTGTCCTCTAGCTCATTGCTCTGCATAGCTTCTTGTGACCCCTGTGTGTGCAGTCTCTATGCTTGGCTCTCTTGTCTCTTTCAGTGCTGGTTCCTGTCCCTATTTACCTTTGGATCTCCCTGGCTTGAACTCGGCTTTGAATTGGATTACCCTGCTTTCTCCTGCCCTTGGACCCTGCATTCGGATACGTTTACGCTGCCTTCTCCTATCCTCGAACACTGGCTCATGGACTTGATTACACTGCTCTCTATTACCCCTGAACTCTGGCACATGGACATTACTATCCAAACTCTCATACCCAGGACATTGCAAGTATTTGCTAACCTTTTCTCTACAGGCCCGGCAACGCATTACCACACTCCGGGCACGCCCTCACTGCTGTGGGTACGTGTTAAAACCTTATCCACCTCAGTACTGGGGACTGGCCAGGTCTGGGGGCATACAGGCATTACAGGAGGAGAGATAGACTAGCAGAGGATATCATATTGTAGGAACTGCTCCAGGTCATCAAACAATTGAAACCCTCGAAGGCCCCGGGCCCAGACTGGTTTTCTAATTTATACTATAAGAAATTTAGTGCAATCCTAGGCCTCCACCTGCTCCAGATGTTCAATGCAGTGCTAGCAGGTGCCCCATTCCCAGACCAGATGCTCCAAGCGTCTATTTCTCTAATCTACAAACCATGCATTGGATAGTAAAAGCTACAGACCTATATCTCTAATAAATTCGGATGTCAAAATATACACTAAACTAATGGCCAACCAGTTAAGTCATGTCCTGCCTAGACATACAACCAGATCAAGTAGGTTTTATCAGAGATAGACAAGCAGCAGATAATACCAGACGAATTGTTGATCTGATAAAAATAGCTAATTCCAAAAAGATACAAGTTATGGTGCTGAGTCTAGATGCAGAAAAAGCCTTTGACAGGATAGACTGGCCATATTTAAATGTTACGCTGGGGGGCGTTCGGTTTTGGGGATAGAATTTTACAAGCAATCCTAGCACAGTATTCCAGCCTGACAGGGAGGGTATTACACCAAGGATTCTCGCCAGAACAATTTAAAATTAAAAGTGGAATGAGACAGGGATGCCTACTCTCACTCTTGCTGTTCGCCTTATGCATGGAACTCCTAGCAGCACATTCGGCATAGCACAGATATTTTGGGTATACAAATTAATCAACAGATACATAAAGTAGCGTTGTATGCAGATGATGTTTTCTTAATGATATCAAGGCCTCTGACCTCCCTCCCTAATCTATTTGACCTTCTGGGAAAATTCAACAGAATTTCAGGCCTCAGAATTAATTTTGCATACTGTCCCTCGATCACAGTATTTTCCCAGGTAGCGTTTTTCCATTGGTACTCCTTGTTAGTCTGCTCACTGTCCACAGACTCCTTCCACAGCGAATTTCATACAACACCACCGTATTGAACTCTCCTTGCTGCTTACCTCAGCTGTCCCACACAATACTATTTTACCTTCTGGACTCTTCTGTTTTAGAGCTCACAGTAGCCGTGTTATAATAACACTCAGAATTAACGAAACATAGTCAGAAGCTCTAAATATAAATCTCCCAAATGAGGTGGAAAAACAGATAGCCATTAACTTTAATTTTAAATGGCAACAAGCTGCTATCAAATATTTAGGAATACAGTTAGGTCTGGAAATAATTGGACACTGACACAATTTTCAGAATTTTGGATCTGTAAGCCCCCACAATGAATTTGAAATGAAACAACCAAGATGCTATAGAAGTGCAGACTTTCAGCTTTAATTCAAGGGGTTGAACAAAAATATCGTATGAAACGTTTAGGAATTGCAACCATTTTCATACACTGCCCCCTTATTTCAGGGGCTCAAATGTAATTGGACAAATTAACACCATCATAAATAAAATGTTAATTTTTAATACTTTGTCGAGAATCCTTTGTAGGCAATGACTGCTTGAAGTCTGGAACGCATGGACATCGCCAAACGCTGGGTTTCCTCCTTTGTGATGCTTTGCCAGGCCTTTACTTCAGCTGTCTTAAGTTGTTGTTTGTTTGTGGGTCTTTTTGTCTTCAGCAAATTAAATGCATGCTCGATCGGGTTGAGATCAGGTGATTGACTCGGCCATTGCAGAATATTTCACATCTTTGCCTTAAACTCCTGGGTTGCTTTCGCAGTATGTTTTGGGTCATTGTCCATCTGTAAAGTGAAGTGCCATCCTATCAACTTTGCTGAATTTGGCTGAATCTGAGCAGACAATATATCCCTATACACTTCAGAATTCATCCGGCTGCTTCTGTCTTCTGTCACATCATCAATAAACACTAGTGACCCTGTGCCATTGTAAGCCATGCATGCCCATGCCATCACACTACCTCCACCATGTTTTACAGATGATGTGGTATGCTTCGGATCATGAGCTGTTCCAAGCCTTCGCCATACTTTTTTCTTCCCATCATTCTGGTACAGGTTGATCTTAGTTTCATCTGTCCAAAGAATGCTGTTCCAGAACTGGGCTGACTTTTTTAGATATTGTTTGGGAAAGTCTAATCTGGCCTTTCTATTCTTGAGGGTTATGAATGGTTTTCACCTCTGTATGAACCCTCTTTATTTGCTCTCGTGAAGTCTTCTCTTTATGGTAGACTTGGATAATGATATGCCTACCTCCTGGAGAGTGTCCTTCACTTGGCTGGATGTTGTGAAGGGGTTTTTCTTTACCATGGAAAGGATCCTACGATCATCCACCACTGTTGACTTCCGTGGATGTCCAGGCCTTTTTGTGTTGCATGGCTCACCAGTGCGTTCTTTTTTTCTCAGAATGTACCAAACTGTTGATTTGGCCACTCCTAATGTTCCTGCTATCTCTCTGATGGATTTTCTTTTTTTTTGCAGCCTAAGGATGCCCTGTTTCACTGGCATTGGGAGCTCCTTTGACCGCATGTTGTGGGTTCACAGCAACAGCTTCCAAATGTGAATGCCACACCTGGAATCAACTCCAGACCTTTTACCTACTTAATTGATGATGATATAACGAAGGAATAGCCCACACCTGTCCATGAAACAGCTTTTGAGCCAATTGTCCAATTACTACTTTTGGTCCCTTGAAAAAGAGGGGGCTACATATTAAAGAGATGTAATTCCTAAACCCTACCTCCTATTTGGATGTGAATACCCTCAAATTAAAGCGAATATACTGCACTTTAAGCCCATATTCATTATTTAACTGTAACTTAAATTTTTTATTTATTTTGGTACACAGCCGAAATAACAAAACTTGTATCAGTGTCCAATTATTTTCAGACCTAACTGTATATATCACCAGCAAGTATAATACCCTATACAGGGCTAATTTCCCCAAACTCCTCCACACTTTACGAGAAGACATCAGAGTATGGTCTACATACAATATTTCATGGATTGGCAAGATTCAATGTATTAAGATGAATCTGCTCCCACGCATGCTTTATCTATTCCAGACCATACCGGTGCCGCTGAAACTGAAGGACTTACTCTCATTTCAGTCTCTGATCTCTACATTTATCTGGTAGCATAAAAAAACGAGAGTTAAAGGGAACATTCTAAAGAGACCTACACTAACAGGGGGGCTGGCGGTACCTTGCTTGTTATCCTACTACATGGAAAAAGGAGACCAAAAGCGCACCAGCACAAACGGAGCAGGAAGGACCCAAAACGAAAAATAATTAAAAGGGCACTTTAATGTGACAAAAGACCCATCCAACGCGTTTCGAACGTCACAGCGTTCTTTTTCAACGCTGTGACGTTCGAAATGCGTTGGATGGGTCTTTTGTCACATTAAAGTGCCCTTTTAATTATTTTTCATTTTGGGTCCTTTCTGCTCCATTTGTGCTGGTGCGCTTTTGGTCTCCTTTTTCCCTGTTGCATTTAGTAGCTGCACAGCCTGCCAACCTACCCCACCAGGATGTGAGTATTTGCATATTTTTCAGGGGAACCTGCCAATGAGACTGATGGTAAGTGGGCTTACACCATATGCCACCTGTCTTCAGGAGGATAGTACCCATACTATTACACATTAGGTACTATATCAATTATTAGTACCCTGGTTTAGGGGTTTGGCTTATTTTGGTTTATTACACCTGCATTGAGCGCTTCAGCTATTTTCTACATTGTTATCCTACTACAAAGCGACACAATTATGCCAAATTTCCCAATGGCAGACAACACCCAGCCAGAAGCGGTGGGTAGAATTAGAAAAGGAAATCTGCTCTGCTCTAGAGTTAGATAATCTGATTTGGTACCCAAAATCGATTTTTAGAACCATCAAAGAACCGCTATCCTCAATGACTAACTCTTGGTCAATCTGGGAGGCCGCCAAATTTAAATGCTCCTTAACAACTAGAAATATAGTAATGGCCCCTCTACGGGGTAATCCGTATTTTGCTCCAGGCCAGAATAGTACGGATTTTGCAATTTGGAAGCAGAAGGGATTTACAAGATTTAGTGATCTGGAGGCGAATAGAAATGGAAATATCAAAACATTTGAAAAAATTAGATCCCAAAAACATATCCTCCATTCAGAATTTTACAGATACCTTCAGATCAGAGCATTCTACAACAAACATGTTTCCCGCCCCCCATCGAAAAGCTCTGTTTATTAGAAACAAATACATGTGGCATCACATCCCAAATGTATAAGGAACTGACCTGTTCAGGCCCCTAAAATGCCCCAAAACTAAGCTACATCTCCCAGTGGGAAGCAGACCTGGGAGAAGTATTGGAAGGTGAGGAATGGGACGAGATATTTGTATGGGAAGCCAAAAGTTCGATATGCACCACGTTAAGGTAGAACGCATATAAAGTACTGATGCGTTGGTATCTCACTCCGCTAAAATTATCCAGATTGGTTCCAGAATACTCCCCATTGTGCCTGAGGCAATGTGGAGAGTCAGCTGATCTGGTGCATATGCTGTGGTCTTGTCCTTGGATTACTCCATTATGAGAGGAAATTAAGGATTTGCTTCAGAGGATTTTGGACCTCACAAATCCACTGGACCCTTGGCTGTTCCTATTAAATAGACCAACACCAGACCTGGCCAGGGTCGAGAGTAAATTTGTTGCTCATTTTGCAACAGCAACGAGATGCGAGATTGCAGCATTGTGGAAACAAAATTAAATTCCAACAATCTTTAAAATACGGAACAGAATTTGGTATGTCTGCCAGAAGGAGAAATTGACAAGTTTAGTTAACGACACTGCCATCAAATTCCATAAGGTCTGGCTACCATGGTTCACTCAGACAGACATCCCAGGAGTGAATGGTACCACAATTATGCTATGATAGCCATAGGTGCGTTCTCGCTGATGGCGGGACAACCTCGACAGCAGATGACGAGCGGGGCTGAGTAGACAATTAGAGATAGACGGGACCACATGGGGAGCTGAGAGGTAGTGTAGGATCAAGTCATAGGATCTCATGAAGCAAGGGAAAGGGCTCACCCCCTCCTAGCCCCCCCCCTAGATTTTGGAATATATGTTTTTATGATTTGTATGGATGTTACTGAACATAATGGATGTCATGTGTATTTATGTATTTCCTGCACATCAATAAAAATTTTGAGTTACAAAAAAAAAAATTATGATCAGAATAAAAATGAAAAAATAAGCTTTTTTTAGCACCTAATTGCATCTTTACCTAACATATTTGCCTAACATATTTAGCGAGATTGTCCCAGGCTATTTTGGTGTCCCAATGGATGCTCATACTTTGGGGAGGTACTTAGGCTTGTTTCCTTTAGTAATGGTTAGATTGGCAATCTCCTGCATAGCTTTAGCAATACCCTATATCTAGTGGAACATCGATGGGAGTATGACACTATTTTTGGGGGATGAGTATCCCTTTACTGTGAACAGCATTCTTCATCTATACTTACTAGATTGGGAGTTTACTGAGGACCTGTCAGTGGGAATACACTCTATCCGTCGAGGATCAATATCCCATCGTTTTGTATACTGCCTACCGAGTCCATGTCTATTGGACCGGAACTTTGCTAAGGACCTTCTGGTGGGCCCGGTCCAATTATGCTCCGAAGTTACTACACTTAGAAATCCCTGCTGAGCACATGCTTGCTCTTCTTCTTAAATGAGAACAATCTTAGGCCACTACTATAGGCGCTAACTATATAGGGCATTTTCCCTAACTGAAAACAATTAAGATAACAGAAAATCCTTACCACACATAATTATACACTTATGCCTATATACATGACTCATGGTGAGGCCCCTCCAACTGTCACTCCCAGGAACCTGGTTCTAGAACATTCAGGGGAACGATACATACCCTTCCATTTCCTTGTGATGACATCACTGGTCACGAGACCTACTGGGGAGTGGCTATCCTTTCTGCAAGTGATCCTGCATCTCATGATGTTGAGGGGATTAAATTTAGTGACACCACACAGTTAATCCATTAAGGCATTTTAATCCCTTATACCAACTAGTAGTTCCCAAAGGAGGGGCTACATGTTGAGCGTTTATTCATATTATATCACGTGTGTTACTGCTGTAAAGTGCTATGCACATGAATGGTGCTATATAAAGCTATATGTACATACAGTACAAGTAAAAAGTGATGTAGCGTTTCAACACAAGATGCCTTGATAAAGCTTTTAAATCCCCCCAGACTATTTTGTTGCATCTCTGTAACATGCAAGAGACCATAAGGTGTCATAAACCAAGGCCAGCTGCACCTAATGTCCGGGAGACTGGAGTTACAAGGACAGCCTGTGCTTATGTGACCTATGACCCACATTCCTCAGCATTGGCAGCAGATCAAGGAGCCCAAACCAAAGGAGGTGCTGCTGTCACTCAGCAAAATTCCCCAGCACAGCCGGCTAGACCTTTCCCCTGCAACTGGGATCCAATGCCTGGACGTGTAAAGGTGCTGTACAAGTGACACACACATAGCACAGAAGCTGAGCCCTGCGAAATCCCCTGCATGAGCCCCGCAAAAGAACAAGCCGACCCTGGTAGTGAGGTGTGTGATCTGTCTTCCTTTTCTTATGCAAAGGCCTGCAACACATTGCACTAAGGTTTTTTTTTGCCCGTTAAGCACAAGATATTAATGTTTATTATTCTCATATAAATGACCAGGTAGAGTTAAATTGCTATATGTGCATTATGTGGTTGGAGAGGTCCATTTTCTTACACAGTCTAAGGCTGTCAGGACATACAGCATGCGCATGTCTGTGGGTTTGGCACAGTGGGCGTTTCCCAGAGTACTGTAGTTACGTCAAGCTCATAGCTTCAAGGTCAATGAGACACTTCCAGAAACTGCAGCATTCCCAATGGGGCCATACAAACAAGGCCACACAACCTACACATGTCAATAAGTAGATATACAAGCAGATAAACTGAAAGCTAGGACCAGCACTGAAGATGCTAATAAGTATAAGTGCAGCCCAGGTATTGTAGAGATGCCAAGCAAGTGCTATGGGGCAAAGACATATGCAGAAACTATTAGGACAGTAAAACTGTTAGGGCAGCAGAAGCACCTGTCATGAGAACCAGGTGTGGGGCAAATGATGGCGATCTCTTCATCCTTATTTGATTTGCAGTAGGATGTCTCCCAATTCTGAGCTCACCCCATTTAACCTGACAAAGCTACAAACAGCAAAACGCGTAGGGAGGCTTGGTGGTGCTGTGCAAGCATTACGTGGAGATGTCAGACGAGCGTAAAGGTGGAGGTCATCAGGGAAGAATGCAGAAGAGACGCGGACACCAGAAGTCTCTGTTACAGATGGCTATAACGGGACTAAAAGGGAGGAAACATCCCAGGTGTGCTTGTCATTCTTCAAGATCCGGTCAGCGGTGCATATACCCGTGAGAACCTAGCTCATACTGATGTCCATTCTTTTGCTGAACACATTGGGGGTCATGCACTAAGCAGTGATAAGTGCTTTTAAGTGAGATAAAAAAGCCATTATAGCGTGATATTGCCTGCTGTGAGATTCACAAAGCAGTGATAAGTATTTTAAGTGAGATAAATGCCTTTATAGCGTGATACTGTCTGCTATGAGATTCACAAAGCAGTGATAAGTGCTTTTAAGTGGGGGAAAAAGCCATTATAGCACGACACTGCATTGTTATCACTGCTTTGTGAATCTCACAGCAGGCAGTATCACGCTATAAAGGCATGTATCTCACTGAAAAGCACTTATCACTGCTTTGTGCATAGCGCCCAGAAAACCCACTTATCACTGCTTAGTGCATAACCCCCATTGTTCTTATCTCTGATGTGAAAATTGTGGAATATTGTGGCTTTTAATATGTTCGTTTTTTACTAAGAAAAAGTTGTGCTTGTCCTTTTTTTGTCTTCCTTTTACGTTTACAAATTAACATTGGTAAAAAATGTTTTAAATCACCCAGAATGATCCCGTAGCCATATCACTGCCACGAATACCCTTTGGTCTTAGATGGGACGGCGTGCAAGAGAGAGACCTATTTTGAACAGTTTACCAAAGCACTACTTATACAACACATTAAGAGATACCTGGGAAATAACATAATTTGAATATGCAAAGTACATTCAAATGAATTAGCTGCATATGTCCCAGGCTTCTCCGGTGTGTTTACAGGTATCTCTCACCCCATGATGTATAAATCTCTGGTTGCAGTACAAATCAAGTGAAATATTATTTCCAGCCCTTGGTTGTATCTCGTGTCACATAGGTGAATGATTCACAGACATGACAGGACAGTCTGCTTATTATCACTCCTGCAAGTAACGATGCACTGATCACCTTTGGCCCAAACCATACATAGCATGTCATATATATTTGGAACCAAAGCCACAGTCCCAGTTATTATGTTTATTAATAATGTCCTTGTAAAAATCGCCTTTGCATTGATTTTCTCCTTCTTATCAAATTCTCCATTCATTTTCTGTTTAGGAGAAAAGTCTGGAATTCCTAGTGGCCACTTTATATCCTAGACTGGATCAGTGCAAATTTTGAAGGTTCTACTACATTGTTTCTTTATGCAGTCATGAGCTCCTAACTAGCCTTTAAGTAATTAATATGTAACCCCTCCTTATTTCCCTAGATGTATTTCCTTAGCCCACAACTGTGCTGACCTGAGGAAAATATGATGTATTGATGCACACAAGGACTGTATGCTGACAGCAAGACAAGGGGACAAGACCCCTATACCTGGACACAGAGAGTGCCATAGCACACAAGGATGCTGACCCATGAGAACAGAGAGGCCGTCCCCTACAGCAACAATAACAGAAACAGATGAGACTTTCTTGTTGGACTGTTGTGTGTGTGTATATATATATATATATATGTAACCAGAGCAGTATATTCCCTAGGAGACTCTATGTGAGATTGAGCGGGGGAGGGGGGGAATAATGGTTATATATATATATATACATATCTTACATATCTTAGTGTGGTGGTGCATACCTGCTGGCAACAGGGGGCCCTGAATCTCCCGCATGATGATATAGGGGATAAACAGGACAGCAGGCTTCTGGGGTTGTGCCCCAATCCTACTTACAGGTGCAGCGCCTCCATCTTGTGCAGCCCCCAATTGTATGGGGTGAAGTATCTGCAAAATAACTCGCTCCCCTCCTCCTAATATACTTCAATCTCAGGCAGGAGGTATAGGTAAAATATAGCAACTTCTTTATTTGGTCTCCTTATTCAGCAGCATAGATAACAGCAGGCCTTCTCCCTTAGGATGTCTCTGAACACAACTCCCAGTCAAGGGCACTGAGAGAGGTTCTTGCTCTTCCCATATCCTCTGGTAGGACCCACACTCCCCAGAGGGAGGTCTCAAGCCTGCCAGAGCCCTGGCAGCTTGGTCTGGGTAACCTTGCCCCTCTCACGGTAGGGACAGACTAAATAAATAGGAAGTTGCAGTACATTAAGAAAGCTCCAGCAGGCACCACCCCTGTGTCTCTAATTGGACACAAGGCTTGATGACACTACCTTCACTGACTTACTGCACTGCATGAAGTGGGGAAAAAACATGATTGCTCCTGGCAAACCTGCCCTTACTAGGTATTACCGCCAGGAGGAGGGCAGACCTATAGCCCCAAAACTACACAGCACTACACTCTCCCTCTGGTGGAATCCAATAGTCCCCACTTGGACCAAATTTACTGGGCCATCCTGCAGGTGAACAACCTGTACAAATACAAAATGACAATTGATTAGTTCACACAGCGTTCCATAGAAGGTGGTACACCCACCCACCTAGGATGGTGAAATAACAGTGAAACTCCCAAAATGGAGAATCCTTACTAATTGTAATGGTGGGGATCATGCTTTCTTACTTCCCGTCCATTATGGTCTATGACTTTCACAAAGTGAGACTGAAGAGGCCCATTCTCCGGCCAGTACACAATTTTGTGCATGTATATATTCCTCCCTGTACTCCACACTATCAGTAGAGAACAGATCCTCTCCTCTGTTTGATAAGCAGTACTACTGCTCTTTAACCGCAGGTAATCAATGACTGCGTCCCTGAGTCATGTATCCCTTTGATCCTAAATCTCTTGCATAATTGGCTCTGGTACGTAAGGGTACTCATACCCATGAGACTGTCTGTACCTTGCTACAATAGCTCTATCAGCCCTACTCAACTTGGTGAGCTTTTTGTTTCTAGCCTTGCCTGGCAGTGCCCAGTACACAGGCTTCTCAGGGGCAATTTCATCATACAATATAGATGAGCCTTTGGGTGTCACCCGCTTCTGTGTGATTTCCCTCCATCTCCTAGAGAGCTCTTCCGCAACCTCCTTCTTAGAGTATGTGCCTATATCCCACCAGTGATCTACCACACCATTCTTGATCAATAGGAACCTTGTACGATCCATCCCTTTATCGTATCCCTCAAATAAGGGTGCCCACCATTTATCTCGGTGCTCATATGAGGATGACACACTCATACCCTCCTCGGACTCATCTTTTGAGGACACACCAGATTTCTCTCTATCGGTGGAGTGTGAACCTTTACTATTACCTCTGCTTACATGTGTATGTATAGTGTGGAGGAACCAGGCGCTTACCTTTAGTATCAGAGTTTCAGAAAAGTGATGTAACCAATGATTGTGGTTAATTCCTATTGATGTGTGGTATTACTTGCGATCCCTTCTGCTACTACCCCTTGTAAAGGGATGATCCAAAGCCCTTTGGAAACGTAGAGACAAAACAGAATAGGGGGAGCAAGGGATAAGTAAAAGCACAGATGGAACAGATAATGACGAGCAGTATACTACAGTTGGTATACCACAGTTTAAACCCAGTGGGGGTGGGGGGTGGGGGGTTAGGATGGTAAATGAATAATCAAAAGACGTAAGCTGTATGGTAAATGCTTACACGGCCTTGTGCAAACACCATCCCAAGTTGGTATCTTTGTAATGGATGGTGCCCCTTCTGCAACAAAGTGCAGGGGGGGAACTTGGTAACAATAAATATCAATAAGTACTCACACGGCCCAGTGTGAGTAAAGGTGCAGGGCAGATGTCTTTGAGGTAAACACCTATGACCCCGTCAGGGGTATTTCAGGGGTGCTGCGCACACTCCTGCTGGCAGGCAGGAAGTTCAATGCGAGTCTTTTTCTTAATCTTCCCTTTCTGGGTTCCTTCCCCTCCCCGTTTCGGTAGGGGGCGTGGGTGAGGCAGAAATGGTATAGAGGGATCAATAATGCTTTTAAAAACATAAAAGTTTATTAGACATAAAATAGGATCCGCAAAAATGCACTCACATAGTATATACAGTTTCCTGGTGCGCTCCCGTGGCTGTGGTTGGCAGTGGTCCGGAGTCGGAATAGGTGGCTGTTCCTGGCACGGCTGTGACTGCAAACTGACTCCTTCAGCTAAGGAAGCCCCAAAGTTCCAAACTTGATCACTACAGTGTGGTCTGTCTGCTTAATTAGCACCCCTGAAATACCCCTGACGGGGGTCATAGGTGTTTACCTCAAAGACATCTGCCCTGCACCTTTACTCACACTGGGCCGTGTGAGTACTTATTGATATTTATTGTTACCAAGTTCCCCCCCTGCACTTTGTTGCAGAAGGGGCACCATCCATTACAAAGATACCAACTTGGGATGGTGTTTGCACAAGGCCGTGTAAGCATTTACCATACAGCTTACGTCTTTTGATTATTCATTTACCATCCTAACCCCCCCCCCCCCCACTGGGTTTAAACTGTGGTATACCAACTGTAGTATACTGCTTGTCATTATCTGTTCCATCTGTGCTTTTACTTATCCCTTGCTCCCCCTATTCTGTTTTGTCTCTACATGTGTATGTATACCTTGTAGGGTTCATTCTTGGTGCTTTAGAACTTACAGAACCCTCCTTTTCAGAAGACTTGGACTCTCTGGTCCTACCTCTAGGTGCAGGATTAAATACAGTGGGGTTAGTTACAGGTATGCGACTTGACCATAGTATCTTCCCGTCAGAACCCTCATCGCTGGTAACCCAATCCTGCCAGTCCGTGGATAATTTGGGTGTCTTATCGCTCTTACTCCCACTAGGACCTGATGGACATGAACGTGATGGGGCAGGGGCCGGAGCATTAGCGCTAGGGGCGGTGACAAAAGAATCGCCACTAAGTAGTACATAACAGGATAAAATTGTGATACTTATATATGTAACCCTTTTATCCCATCCCCCCTAAGTGAGATGGGGGGAGTACTCTCCTTCTCTGGTTACTTCAGGTGTAATGGTGCTGCAACCTGCTGGTAACAGGAGGGCTGAGGGCTCCGTGGTGGTGTGGAGTGAGCCAGGTAAGAGAAAGGGGACAGATTACCTTGTTTCTCCAGATGGTGCAGTGCCTCCAGCCAGTGAGGATCCTCTGGGGTCTTCAGGGGATAGACCTTCACTGACACTCCTTCATGCAGAGACAGAAAGCCACACAGCAATGTCTTTTCTTGGCAGCTGTATTGCAGATACATGTACAGCATGTCACAGCAGTTTTCCATGATCAGTCCTTTTTCTACCTAGCTCAGAGCCCTGACTAGTAGCATGATCTTCTCCCCCCCCCCCACCCCCCACCCTTTCCCTCAGCATGGGGGGAAGGGAAGAGACAGCTTTCTTCTTGTCTTGTCTCCTCTATATCAGCTCACTCAACACACTTACTCACTAACTTAATAACTGACAACTTAATTTAGGAGGTATGTCCCAATTTGAACATCTCAGGGGAGTGTCTCTAACTTTGACTCATTACAAGCCAAAGCCGGATACAGATTGGCCCACACACAGCAGGGTGCGTTTCAACCAATATCCACCCCTTTGATTGACAACCTCAGAGTTGCAAGGGCCGCCCTCGAATATTGCTACACATTCAAGGCTGAAATACACATACAGGCCTCCTGAAGGAATTAACCTTTCCACTGCCTGCACTAACAGGATAGACAGAGGAAAAGCCCAGAAAAAGAAGTAACTGCCGGGAGGTTATGTTACATATATATTCAATAGAGGCTACTTACATGGCCATGTGTAAGTAAACAGTGCTTCAATGGTATCTTTTCTTTGCCTATTGATTGGAGTGAAGCTTCCGTGCGGTCTCCAACTGGATATTTCTACAGATGTAGAGTCTCGGTCCCCCGTGTCTCAGAAGGGTCCCCTAAAATCAGTGAGTAAGCAGGGAGAGTGTGTTCAGATAAAATATACAAGTATTTATTAAATAATAAACATGTAAACTCACACTAAGGTATTCCTTAGCAGTCACGGGAGAGTCTGTGCTTCCTGCACCACAAGCAGGTCTTTGCTACCACGTTCGGTCTCCAGCTTGGATCGCTGCTGAAACGCAGAAGGCACGGGCTGCTACGGCGGCCGTCGAGGTCCAAAACTGTCTTGTAGAAAGAGCAACACATTTCGCCATAACAACGGCTTCCTCAGGCTCACATGTAGGAATCCTGTGTTATGGTAGTATCTTAACCGTTTACATTTACACTTTTTTACCTATCCGAAAGAGCGCCCTAGTTATTTCCATCACTATTTCTGAATACCGTGATAGCAACGCTCAAAAAACAGGCGAATTAAATGGCCCGACAATTTTTTTTATGAACGCTTATAGCATAGGCCCTAAAATACCTATGATTCTTGGAAAGGATGTTGAAGATTTACTCAGTAAAGGAACTGCTCTGGATGTAGACTCCTTTTGCACTAAATGTAATCTTTGCCATTCAGAGCTATTCCATTTCCTACAAGTTTGACACTTCATCAATCAACTATTCCCGTCTTGGGAATTTCCAAAGTGTACCTCTTTGGAAAATATGTCTAGGTAAAAAAAGTATTAAACAAATAATAATTTCATCCATTTATCAAAATCTGATCCCACATGGATACATGAAAAATTAAGAGAGATATTTTCAAACAGATAGCTGGAATGGGGAATTGGCCGACCTTTAGGATCATGTCTCCATAACTTAAATATGCACAACAACAAAAGAACATATTTATAAGCTATTGTTAAGGTGGTATTTAACTCCTTCGAAACTCAGTAAATTCTACCCAGGCAACCTCAGACAAGTGCTGGAGCGAATTCGATCAGACAAGGGATCTAGCACATATATGGTGGTACTCAGGGCCAGATTAAAGTCTTTGTAAGTCCTTGTCACTCTCATAATCATAGGCCCCTAAAATAGATCTATATATACATATTTGAATTGTATACAATGTATACTCATAATATAATCATAGATCTGTATAATATTAGCCACTAATGATCGGGGAGGCCATGAGTTAGTGGGGAGAAGAAGGTTGGAGAAGATGCCTGGAGTGCGCGGGAGAGCTTTGTCATGATATGTGTGTGTTAGAATCAGTGTGCGTATATTGAGAGACAATCTTCACTTGCACTATTCTCAGTTGAGAATGAGCTTTTGCAAAAATTGAAATTGGAAGATGTAGTCCGTAATTTTGCTTACAAAAATAATCGCAAAGTTAGAGCTAATATCATTAAACTTAATTCAGATATCCAACACTCTACATTGTACTATTTTGTTATGCTGTTACATTACTTATTATTCATTCTTATCTCACAATTGTATTTAACGTTACATGCGTGTGGATATATACTTCAACATTTGTAGATGTATTATTATAATATAAAGGTTTTGTAACGTAATTCAATTAAAGCAAATTATTACATTTGATTCAGCAATTATCTTTTGTCCTTTTTGAATCATCTGAGATTTGTTTGGGCCTAAAACTTTTTCGTAGGCTCTTGGGAGCTTCGTAGGCCCCGGGAACGATACCAATTGTGCCCAGTGGATAATCCAAGACTGGTGGTACTGGAAAATCCAAGTTCAAGTAAATAATTATAAAGTATAAGTTTGAATATGGAATATGTAGAATGGTAGTCTTACAGTACTTTTCCCCTCCCCCTTTTTTTTATTTCTGTACCCGTGAAAACTTTCAATAAAAATGTACTGTAAGTACAAAAAGAAAATCTAAATTACGCAATTATCTCTCAAGCTTCATAAAACAAAACTAGAAAGTGCACTAAAAAACACATTTGTGTCCAAATTCTTTTATAAGCTTTTTTTTTTGTAAGGGTACAGATACAAGGTTCTTACTAATACCCTGTTTAAACCATGGGGACATGAAAACAAAATTGTACCATGCAACACAAGATTCAAAATTGAAGGTTTTCACAAAAAACACATCCAATCAAAGTAAAATATATTCTTGTATACAACCAAGCTATTTACACATTTGGTACTTATCTCTGTAGATGCAGAAGTTTAGGGCATATATAGTGGCCCCTGTGTCAAAGTCCCAGAACATTTCGGGTCTCCTGACCCTTTATCAAATAGGAAAAAAGCTTCATACAATTCGACTTGTGTGGGGAAAATGGCAGCCATCTTAATTTCAGTCAAAAGTCTATGAATTTGGAGGCTGACATATCCGCGGGTTGCAACATCATAAAAATAAAAGGAAACTACTACATTCAAAAAGCACAAGGAACTCTGTTAATTTGCTACATTAACAAAAACAAGATGTAAAAACATAAAGATAGCCATACCTGGGACTGCACCTTTAATTTCATATATACAGTAGGTTTGATGTGCTCCCCCTATTGAAAATGAGTATGGCAAATAGTTTGATGATGTAAAAAAACTCCCAGCAATTATAAAGTAACAAAAAAGTCATGAGCTGCTACATCTAAAGTGTTTATATTCTGCGTCACCTGCTCCTGCTGCCTTCAAACCCACAATAATAAACAAGTGAAGACCTATTGCCCACGCTAGACGGTTGGTGTTTGAAGGGGTCAGGAAGAATTAGCAGTATTGTTAACCAGACACCATGTCACCATGACATCTTGATCCAGTCCTTGTTTGCTTAACCCGGACCCCAGTGCATTTTGGTTCACAATAGTCATATACCTATGGAAAATGGTGATAGAGAGCCTCATAACGTCTTGGATTTATGTTGGCAATACTGCACTCCACGCAGAAGCAGGGACACCACTGGTACATCGAAAGGCTCCTATAAAATGAAGGAAATCTGAGGGATTTCTTCATATTCATGCAGCAATACCAGGTAGAAAACTGCTTCCATTTTTCATGTATGTATCGGTGAGTCTCCCTCATAAACACATCACATTGGACTATATGACTGTATTTTTATGGACTAGCAGAAGGAACACAGGGCACAACGGATTTGAGATAACTAAACTCATTTATTGCCACTATGTCTCTTTATAAAGACCGCTAAGGTCGAAACGTTGTGTTTAGCTCAATAAATGACTTTAGTTATCTCAAATACGTTGTGCCCTGTGTTCCTTCTGCTACTACATGTATTGGATTGACAACAGGCTGTCGATCAAGCACGGGAGCAGCGGTAATTGTGTCTATGGTTATACTCTATTTTTAGGTGTGCAGCATTTATCTTATATGTCTGTATTTTTATGAACACCACTAAAAAAATGTTCTCTACAGAGAAGACACATATGCCAGGATTCACTAAGCTCCAGTAAGTTCTATCGAAGCTCGATCTGCCATTGCCATCGATATGAATCACAGGATCACTGTCAGATACCCCTTTTCGGATCTTGGTGAATAACTCTTAAACTGTAGGATTTGGAATTTTAGATCTGCAAAAACACTCTTCTGAAAATTGGATCTCTCCCACTTTTCTTGGGCCTTTTCAATCATTACCTTTCGCTCCCGAGTGTTGTAAACTTTATAGCCCCAGTCCCATCAAACAAACTATGTTAAGTGTTGCATAAAATGAAAGCACTCTTCCATACAAGCATCTCCTCTGCCATTTTTAAGGCTGTTTTAACATTGAGGTTAATACCTTTGCAGATATAAGCCTGAAAAGTAGTGACAAATATCACAGAATATATTCTGCACACTGGTTCTATAATTAACTGGATAGGTGCTGATAATAGCCAACTCAGAAAGGATGCAGCAGCTGTTCCAGGGTTGCATTACAACGCAGTTTTAAAACAAAACAAAGATGACCTGCAGAGAAAGGAGTCATTTATCAGTTTCCCAGAAGCAACACTGGGGCAGAAATACTGCACCAGCTGTATCTTATTTAATGTAATGAGAATGTCTTTTCTTAGTGCAGTTTTTTCACCTTGGTTTTGCAGGCGGGTGACTTTGAAAAATAGACCCCATCGTCTAAACATCACAAACTTTCCAAAACAGAAAATGAAAGGAGGACTTCACAATGAAGTACATGATCCGGGTAAAAACATTAACACCAAGGCACAAATAATATAAATACATTTTGACATTGTTTTATGGGCAGTCTGTGTGGGACTGGGTTTCTAATATCAACATTCAGTAAGCCTGTAACTTGCAACAAGTTATAGAGAAACAAAATTCACTACTGTGTACTGTATGTTGCATCTGAAAAAATGCTGATTTTGGACAACATTTTGAACCCCCCTCCCCGGTAATGCCAGAAACTTGACTCCAGTTGATACATAATCCAAATGTACCTTAGGGACCCATAATGTTATTTGAACACAGGTTCTGTTAATAAATGTCTTTATAATCCCGCTGCCTGGCCATGTGACTTTAAACTACATCCACTAAGAAACCAGTTATTCTTTCACACCTGCCAATACCCAAAGGCAGAATAAATCGGCCAACCTTTAATTAAGACCTAACAGCTTTGAAACGAAGAAAAATCATTTGAGCAGACACAGTGCAATTAAAGCATTCGTTGGCTAAGCACGTTTATTCTGTTGAATAATTGGCATTGTAAATAAGTAGCTAAGATGAAATGATCAGCCTATTTAGGTCACGAGATGCTAAAGAAATGAATATGCAAATTATTCTCTCTTCATTATCAGCAGCACCCTGCAGCACTCTGCAAAAAGAATCAAGTCCAAATCTTGCTGCGTAACCTCTTCAGTACCAGAGGGGCCTGCAATTCATTGAAATGGACAGAACGGTAGAAGAAGTATTTCTACTTAAAGTTGTTCTGTCTCTTTCCCCATCGGCCCCAAAAATGTACAGTATACTGTATTACTTGAATCAAGAGTCATTACAGAGCACCACCTACCAAGTCTTGCCTACAGGGGACCCCCATTTCCACCACCATTCTCCTGCCAGCGGGACTGAAGGAGTTGGCAGACCTCAGCCAGGAATGGCTATGGTATACTCCCAGGAGGGTGTTCTGTTCAGAGTAAAGTAGCAGGAACACACTCCAAGAGTCCCCTACTCCAGTATATTAAAATATATGTAACCCCCTGTGTGTGAGCTCACACACTATCACACTGCCCCCTGGCAGGTTCCTCACCAACGTAACTGTGATGAACATGAGAGCAGCCAATAACAGTGGCAGTAGAAGAGGAGGGACTATGTGAGAGAGGAGCCTTTAAGATTTGATCTGTGTGGACCTCAGTCCAACAGGTTTGTTTGAGGTCTGCAGAGAGAGTGGACCAGGTGACAGGAGCTGAGAGCTACAGTCTCAGAGTGCCGCTGGAGAGGACACTCGACGGTGTAAAGACACAGTGGTACCGAAGCACCTTTTTGAAGAACAGGCCTGCAACAGGCTCAGTACAACACGAGCTCCCACAGTGTGCTGGCACCATCATAAGCTAACATACCCAGGATAGGGTGGCTACTAAACCACTGACACTGACTCATATCCGTGCAGCGCTATTTGGGGATTGTGTTGTATATGTGTACAGTGTGTAGTGATCCACTGCTGAGGATCACATGGTGCCTCAGTTTAATACGTGTATAGAAGAGACTGTCCCATGGGGTCCAAAAAACGGAGCACAGCTGTAGAGAAATAGGGGCTACAAACCAGTAAAAAACGATTAAAAGGACTTTATTAGGTGGTAAGTGAGGGGTACAGCGCTACTCTGACGTGTTTCGGGAACAAGTCCCTTTGTCAAAGAGTGGATTCGCGTCTGTATACCTTCCCGTATAAATATGCGAACCCCCACCCCCAACGGTGACGTCACGGAATTCAAATATTGCGCGAATAGCCCAACCGGCATATCCCATTGGTAGAAACCAACCACCAATAGGATGCCAGGTTGAGGGCTCGCCTCTCGTGTAAGCTAGGGCTGCGGAGGAATGCATAACGGGGAGTAAAATTTTGCAGAGAACCAATAATATGGTCCAAGTTCGTGTTTTTATTATCACCAGCATTGCGCTATACTATTTTAATTATTTATCACGTTGTGTATTGTATTTTTCTATACACTCCCCGTTATGCATTCCTCCGCAGCCCTAGCTTACCCGAGAGGCGAGCCCTCAACCTGGCATCCTATTGGTGGTTGGTTTCTACCAATGGGATATGCCGGTTGGGCTATTCGCGCAATATTTGAATTCCGTGACGTCACCGTTGGGGGTGGGGGTTCGCATATTTATACGGGAAGGTATACCGACGCGAATCCACTCTTTGACAAAGGGACTTGTTCCCGAAACGCGTCAGAGTAGCCCTGTACCCCTCACTTACCACCTAATAAAGTCCTTTTAATCGTTTTTTACTGTTTTGTAGCCCCTATTTCTCTACAGCTGTGCTCCGTTTTTTGGACCCCATGGGACAGTCTCTTCTCTTCAATACCGGCGTGATGCACGCACCATACAAGGGTGAGCTGCTACACGAGTGAGTACTTACCTGCTTACTCCAGGACCTTGTTATTATGTTACGTATAGTTTGTTTCACTGAGAGGGCAGGCATGACCGTTATGGTATATATATAGGTCTGTCACCACCTCATAGAAACTCTCATACTGCTTAATATGCATACATCATAAATGAGTCAAACTATTATAGGTGTTTATTAAGTCTCACGTAGCTTTCATCATAGCTCTGTCCCCCTTATCAGTGATTATCACTTTTGGATTACATATATATGTCATGCTTGTTGCTGAGCCCTGATCACTGGGACCTGATCCCTGGAACTTTGTTTAATACGTGTATAGTAAACCAAGTGCATTGTGTCTGTATTATTCCCGCCGTCTGACCGTAGGTCACTTGTGGCCCAGTAAGTAACAAGGGACTAAGGCCTCAGTGATAGTTGTGCGTCTGAGAGATAAAAGTAGAGGAGTTACATCTATATAGTGATACAATCACTGCCCATATATAGGCTGGAGTGTTGCAGATAGTATGCTACAGGGAGTTAATCTCCCATAGAGAAGCTAGATCAGCTGCAGCAAATCAGACTGGACTCCTGAATACACATGAGTTTTAAAAGTCAGGAAGTGACTACACAGAGAGAGAGAGAGAGACTGCATTTCCCCAGAGAAGGGGGGAGAGAGAAGATCCCTCTGGGGATCGAAACGTCGGATTTTTGTGTCTGTTTCAATACATTATTTTGCTGACTTACCTCTGAGTGCTATCTCTCTTTGCTGTTCTGCTGCCCTGCTGGATGGTAACGTACTCACTGTATATTGTGACATAGTCCAAAGATGTTAGGCAGCTTTCTGCCCCATTTTAGAGCAGAAAGTGCAGGAATAGCTAAAAATGATCCGTTCCACAGCTTCCCATTAACTCAGGCAGCTGGATGGAAAATCCAGACCACAGACCAATCTGGACCACACTGTGGAGCCAAGGAGAATCTGGTCCAAGGGTCTCATCAGAAGCTAAAGAAACAGTCCAGTCATTTGCAGGTTGCAGCGGGCTATGAAATAAAGTCAAAGGATGCAATAGACTGGAAGTCAAAAAAAAAAAAAAAAAATGTTTGGGGGAACTGACCGATTTATTTTTTTTATTACACGTGTGGACTATGTCACGGACACTTAACTATGCAAATAAGCATTTTGTCAATATTACAATGTTATATTGGTTCTCTGTGTTGAAAATGTAGCTAAACTACAAATTAATATACAGGGTTGATGGCCCTTAAGATTACAAGGCTGTAGTATAAGAGAAAAAATATTGGTAGCTTACAATATGGGAAAAAAAAAAAAAAAATGCCCTTTTCGGTTGGTAAATTTATAATGAAGTTCATATTCGTGTCATGTAAATACTTAATGTTGTACTGAGCAGTTAGCTCAAGTATTTCAGGTAGGACGCTCACCCCAGTGAGGTCCATGGCCGCTCACCCCAGTAGGTGTGAGCTGGGGAGGGGGATATGTGACATAGTCCAAAGATGTTAGGCAGCTTTCTGCCCCATTTTAGAGCAGAAAGTGCAGGAATAGCTAAAAATGATCCGTTCCACAGCTTCCCATTAACTCAGGCAGCTGGATGGAAAATCCAGACCACAGATTACAATGGCTCTAGTTCTCCCTCACCTGCTCTTCTAATCACATGCACAGGTATTTAGAGCAGAGAGGTTTTGCATTTGACTCTCTCTCCTTAGAGCCTGGAGGCTGGGGGTATCGCTGCTCCCCTGTTTCCAGTTTCGGGGTTGACGGCCCCTCCAAGTATCACAGTACCAGAGGATTTGCCTGGACACGGGACCGAGTTTCCACCACGAACAGATAAGACCAAACAAATGTTTACTGCTGTTGCTAAAAGACTGTGCTGTATCTAAGTGACCCTAAATGAGAGAGCATTGTTTTAAGCTGGGGAACCAGGTTAGTTGGCCAGCAGCTGTTAGAGAGACGGATTCTATGTGTAGTTAGATCCCTGAAAGGGATAGGATTTTGTTTATATAATTTGGTTTCTTTTTACTTGAAATAACAGTGTGGGAAATACTGTAACAATGAAATGAGTGAACTGCTGAATGAAAGTATCTGAGTACCTCTAACCTACACATGTTAAAGCTGCAGTACCTTACTTGGATGAAAATAAAGCAGGCAGAAGCCTGAGTTAAGCAGCTTAATACTTTGCATGATCCTGTTTTTGTATTAAATAACCCTAGAAGACTGTGTCGGGAAGAACCCAGACAGACGTCAGCACTACAAAAGAGGGGCGTTTGTCACATATGGTGGAGAATGCGGGCAGACACTAAAAAGTCTGTGGGTTTGCAAATAAATGCGGGGGGTTAAAATGGCCGCCCAGCTGAACTAAAGTACAGATGCTATGAGTGAAGTCTGTCCCGCTGTGTATATCAGTTGTGCTTCTAGCATACACAGAGAATGTGCGAAGTGTGGATGCAATAGCACCCTGAACCCAAACAGAAAACCAAAATGTTTTGCTGAAGAGAAAAAAATTTTTTTGCATCTAGCAAGTGCTGTTTGTAAAGCTTATGCCTTTTGCTGAAGTGAGTGAATTTGCAGCTAGCAAGTGCTGTATGTAAGCTGCTGAAGTAAGTGAAATTGCAGCTAGCAAATTGTCCCTGCCGGGTTTCTAAAATGGCCGACGTGAAATGTTTGTTGTGTAATGTACGTAACCATACAAAACAGTGTCCCTTCAGGCCATACTATGATCACGACCCTGGAGGAGAGCCGTACCCACAGATGAATTTAGTATGCTGGGCCAGTCGTGAAGTAGGTCACATGGAAGATGTGTGCCCCAAAATTTTCAAAGACAAACAGCTGCAAAAGCAAGCAACGCCCTGTGAGTGCAAGCAAGATGTGGAAGCTGATACCAGTGAGTGTGTGCCCAGCACCACTGATATCTCTGGAGCTAATAAAGCAAAAAGAAAGAAAACTGTTCCTCAAGTCACAGGGGAAGTGACCGAGCCACTTGAACCTGCACTGTCAGGACATGCGTCAGAAAGGCGCCGAGATGAGCAACAGCCCATAGGGCCTGGCGCAATCGTCCCAGGAATGACGACACGCCTAGAGATGACAAAGGCTACTGCTACCATCATAGGCAGAGAGCCAAGCGAATCAAAGAAAACAAGAACTGACTGGAAACTATGCTATGAGATGTCCCAGAAAGATGTGCAAAACTTCATCACAGAGTTGGGGGTTTCTCGGCAAGAGGCTAGCGCGCTTAAAGCAGAGCTGGAACTCTCACGCCATGAGGTCTACGCTCGCAGCACAGAGCTGTGTACATTGAAGAAAACCTATGAGAATACCCTGAGTAATTTAGAGACTGTAAAAAGAGAGAATGTAAGTCTGACACAGAAAAATTCAGACTTGACTGACCAGATCAGTGAAGGTGATGAGAAGCTTCACCAAGCAGAAAAAGTGGAGAAGCAATTGATCCAGGAAAAGTTAGAAATGCAGGAAGCACTGCAGAATACAGAATCAGCGGCGATCCAGGCGACACAAACTGCAGAGCTCCAAAAAATGGAGGCGCTGATGCAAACCCAGAGCAAGCACCAGAAAGAGGTGAAGACCCTGAGGGAGGTCTGGCACGATCAGGTTGAAGAGCTGCAGAAGCAGATGGCTGAGCGCGAGATACAGTGCGCCAAGAGAGAGGAGGTGTCCGTCCGTCAGGTGGTTTGCCTGACACTGCGCTATAAAAGCGAGATGGCCGATATCTACAAGCAGCTGGACCACACGGCAAATGAGGGGGCCCGGCTGCAGCTGGAGCTGGACAGGACCCGGAAGGAGCACCTGCAGCTGCAGGTCAAGAATAGAGAAAATGAAACAGAGTTAAACCTCGCTCTGAAACAGATGACGGACATGGGAGAAGCGGCTAAAGTGGTTCAGTCGGGCTATCAATCCTACCTCCTAACCAAGCAAGCTGTACGTTCCTATACGTGTATCTTCAATGCTGTTGCAATATTACGATTTGCTATAAAGATGAAGTTGGAGAAAGAGATTCCAAGGCTAAAAGAGACACGGTCACAAAAGGAGACCAGGGAAAGTAAACTCAATGCCCTCACTGATGACAAAGAGGAAGGAGAAAGAATTGACTTTGATTGTGCTGCTGTTATTCCAGAAACAGATAGGCACCCTCCTGAGAATATACTCCCTGATCTGGGATTCAAAAATCCAGATCCTCAATTTCATTTACGTTGTCCAGAAGATTATCAAACTAGTGGACACACCCAGGACAACACAGAAGATGTTTTAGCCAAGTGGGTGGCAGTTCCTGAAAAAACAAACTTGTTGACAGATCCTGATGACATGGTTAATATGGACTACGTTTGTACAGAGGCAACTAGGTCTCCAAAACCCAAAGGCCTGGTAATGGCCACAAAAGGGAAATCAAAGATTGAAAAGAAAAAACAACGAAGGTTAACACGGCGCCTGAATAGTTCCATATCTCACCAATCTGGACCACACTGTGGAGCCAAGGAGAATCTGGTCCAAGGGTCTCATCAGAAGCTAAAGAAACAGTCCAGTCATTTGCAGGTTGCAGCGGGCTATGAAATAAAGTCAAAGGATGCAATAGACTGGAAGTCAAAAAAAAAAAAAAAAATGTTTGGGGGAACTGACCGATTTATTTTTTTTATTACACGTGTGGACTATGTCACGGACACTTAACTATGCAAATAAGCATTTTGTCAATATTACAATGTTATATTGGTTCTCTGTGTTGAAAATGTAGCTAAACTACAAATTAATATACAGGGTTGATGGCCCTTAAGATTACAAGGCTGTAGTATAAGAGAAAAAATATTGGTAGCTTACAATATGGGAAAAAAAAAAAAAATGCCCTTTTCGGTTGGTAAATTTATAATGAAGTTCATATTCGTGTCATGTAAATACTTAATGTTGTACTGAGCAGTTAGCTCAAGTATTTCAGGTAGGACGCTCACCCCAGTGAGGTCCATGGCCGCTCACCCCAGTAGGTGTGAGCTGGGGAGGGGGATATGTGACATAGTCCAAAGATGTTAGGCAGCTTTCTGCCCCATTTTAGAGCAGAAAGTGCAGGAATAGCTAAAAATGATCCGTTCCACAGCTTCCCATTAACTCAGGCAGCTGGATGGAAAATCCAGACCACAGATTACAATGGCTCTAGTTCTCCCTCACCTGCTCTTCTAATCACATGCACAGGTATTTAGAGCAGAGAGGTTTTGCATTTGACTCTCTCTCCTTAGAGCCTGGAGGCTGGGGGTATCGCTGCTCCCCTGTTTCCAGTTTCGGGGTTGACGGCCCCTCCAAGTATCACAGTACCAGAGGATTTGCCTGGACACGGGACCGAGTTCCCACCACGAACAGATAAGACCAAACAAATGTTTACTGCTGTTGCTAAAAGACTGTGCTGTATCTAAGTGACCCTAAATGAGAGAGCATTGTTTTAAGCTGGGGAACCAGGTTAGTTGGCCAGCAGCTGTTAGAGAGACGGATTCTATGTGTAGTTAGATCCCTGAAAGGGATAGGATTTTGTTTATATAATTTGGTTTCTTTTTACTTGAAATAACAGTGTGGGAAATACTGTAACAATGAAATGAGTGAACTGCTGAATGAAAGTATCTGAGTACCTCTAACCTACACATGTTAAAGCTGCAGTACCTTACTTGGATGAAAATAAAGCAGGCAGAAGCCTGAGTTAAGCAGCTTAATACTTTGCATGATCCTGTTTTTGTATTAAATAACCCTAGAAGACTGTGTCGGGAAGAACCCAGACAGACGTCAGCACTACAAAAGAGGGGCGTTTATCACAATATATATACTATATATATAGAATATACGTTACCATCCGAGGACTGATAGAGACAGCACACAGTAGGTAGATAACAAAAATGTTATATTAGCTTAAACAGCATAGGCATCACGAATAACCGATGTTTCTACCCCACAGAGGGGTCTTTTTCAAGGGGATGTGTATGCATACACGTGTGCTGTCTCTATCAGTCCTCGGATGGGAAAGTATATTTTATTTATCTTTACGGAACAGGCACCAGGCCATATTATTATTTATACCAGGAGTGCTGATTCTTGTATATGTATATATACTGTATATAGAAATTATAGATCGACAGCGCCTATGGGGTGCAGCACTTGACTAAAACAACCCAATATAAGTGAAATATAGGGTGGTGGAAAAAATGATAATATACAAATGCCTATTAATATAGCTGTAAATAAATGGTGATGCAATAATGACAATACATACAAGGGATTAATAAACCACGGCTAAAGTTGTGTATCTATATATGTAAAATATTGATAAAAAAAAACAATGACCAATATATAACAAACTTAAAACAACATGTGAGATGTAAATATAAAAATATTGTTTTAAAATAAAAAGTCCCAAGTTCATGGAATAGAATTCAGCGGTGCGCAAACTGGGGGGCGCAAGATTGTTTAGGGGGGGCGCAGGCGGCGATTTTGTCAGAAGCAGAGATAAAAGCAGTCGGTAGCTGCAATTTCTCCTTCAGGCATTAGGTGGCGCTGTGCTGCACAGCTTATGCAGCACAGGCTTTGCCTTGCTGAACGCAGCGTGATAAGGTGAGTGTGTGTGTGTGTGTCATAGAGAGCTGGGAGGGGGGTCAAAGAGAGACATTGAGAGGTGGGAGGGTGTCAAAGAGAGACATGGGGACGGGGTTGGGGGGTCAAAGATAGACATGGGGAGGGGGGTGAGAGACATGGAGAGGTGGGAGGTGGGTGAAAGAGAGACATGGAGAGTTGGGTGAAAGAGAGACATGGAGAGGTGGGGGGGGGGGTGAAAGTGCAACATGGGGGGAGGGGATACATATTGGGTGGAGGGGGAGAGAAAGACACTGGGGGGAAGGAGAGAAACCACGGGGGTAGGTGAGACACCCTGTGGGAAGGTAAGAGAAACACTGGAGGGAAGGGAGAGACACACACACACACTGGCTGGAGGGAGAGATACACACTGGGGGGAGGGAAAGAGAGAGACACTGGTGGGAGGAAGAGACACAATGGCTGGAGAGAGAGAGAGACACTGGGGGAGCGAGGGACAGACTGGGTGGGAGGGAGTTTACTAAGCGAACCCCTTTAGTGCATTGTTAGGGTGTTAACTTTGCAGTGCCGGCTGGTTTCAGAAAAGCAGATGCGCATACTATGAACCTGCCTTTACATATTTCACACACCAGTGCTTTGAATTTCATCACCATTTACTGGATCAGCAGAATGATTTCATGTGATCAGCAATAATCCACCCCCCTTTTTGCAGCCCACATACAAGGAAAAGCTTTCTGAGTGCCTGTAACAGGGTGTTAGGGGGGTGTTGATGAGCAGAAGTGCAGCAAAGAGATGTAAACTTCCAAAGACCCAAATAAATGTCCTGAACCCCAAAGAAATTACATTTCAAGGAAAAAGTACTTATTTCAATAATTGAGACTAATTATATCTATGTTAGCATAGAAAATTGGTGATACTGACTACAAGGGATACTGGCAGAAAACCAGTGAGGCTTGACTAGCCTGATAGTGGGGTTTAGTACAGAGATAGAATAGGGTAATGCAGAACTGGGGTGTAGTGATTGACCTCTGTGTGTGGGGGTCAATAATTCAACTTACACATTTACCTATATATTGTATTAATAAGAAAAGAGTTAAACCAGTAGTTTGCCCTATTCATTTGTTGTATCTGAACCCTTTATACATAATAGGTGGGAAGCATGGGGTCTTTGGTGCTGAAACACATCCTTTCAGCTTTGGGGACCCCACGTTTCTGAAAACGTAGCGCCGATACCGTCCCCTCCAGAGGAAACAAAATGGCTGTCTAAATGTCCCAGGATAGGCAGGCTAATAGGAACTCGCAGCTTCATCCGTCTGTGCTTACTATTGGTCTGCATGATTGAATAAATGCCCAATCAGGACGTAACAGTGCTCCGGCGACCCCCTGCTTCCTGTGGGCAGGAACTGTTGCTTTAAATTAAACTCCCTCCTGAAGAATACTGGCTTACCGACTATGCAATTCCTTAGCTCAGGCTGTGCTGAACAGCTGTGTAATACGGCAGGCATAAGCTTATAAAGCTCCAAGTTAAAATGGATACGAAGCAAAGGGTGACACACTAAGTGCTCATTTGCATGTAATTTCCCAGAATCCCTGGCTGCAGTGGAAGCATTGTATGCTAAGAGATAATGAGGAAAAGCGCAGACCTGTCTGAGACATGTGAATACGCTCACAAGTGATATTTTTATTTGCTGTTCTCTTGAAGAATAGAAACAATATAGTGTTTGAACCTTCTCTCTGTGTTCTTGGCCTCCCACACATTCCTGCCACCTCCGTACACTAACTAGCAATGTGTAAGGATTTGTTACTTTCTTTCCCTTCAGGTGGTGCTAAAGACCAGCGTCCTAACTCTTAAGTCAATAGAAAGCAACGGCTGCTGACGGCATGAAGCTGGCGAGGATCCAGCAGCTTAAAAAAAAAGATACAGTATGTGCTAAACTGTGGGTTACCATGACACAGTGGCGTACGCCTGACCATTTAACCCCTTTGATCTGCCGGGTTCACACAGCAGATGCTTATATGATGAACAGTTGGAATGCACTGTAACCTGGACAGAGCACTCAGCAGAAGTACTCGGAAGATCTCTTGAGCTATTTTTCCATCTTTGCGTCCTAGTCAACTCCTGAGATACCAAGCCCAGAAAAAACAGGGTCCCATGGTGAATGAAAATGGCCCTCAAGAATTGATAAAAGAACAACTGTAGCCAAATAAAAAATTTTTTGGAAAAAAAAAATGATATTGGGAGCAAGGACATTATTATAATTTAAATGTAGCTTTAAATGAATTGTTTGAAGAGATTGATGCGTTTACTACATTCCTGTCATTCCCCTTAACTAAAATCAACTGTGTTTTGGGGTATTATGCTCCCAGGGTAAGGCGGTCACTCTCTGCGGTGGTTAGGGCAGCAAGGGGAGCTAAAATCCACACTGGTCTCTGTAATCAGTGGTCCAAGAGATTTTAAAAAGTAGTGGTGTTTTGCCTAATTACATTTTATTTTTTAATCTAAATTAATTAAACATTGTGACAATGCTCATTGACTGTGTTTATGCTGTGAAAATTGGAGAGTGAAGAAGCTTTATAAAATATGTATTTTCCTTTTAAAAGATAGTGGAATTGTAGGATGGTAATGTAGCACTGTTCCCCCCCCCCCCCCCCCCTCCCCAGTGGGAGATGCACAGCTTCTGCTACCTGGTGTGTGGTGCGGATACTTCTTAGGTTCAGGAGAGCAGAGTTGGATCTGCGATGGTGGGACGTCAGGACAGGCTCAGGTTCCTTCTCTGTAGTTCTTTTTGTAGTTCTGTGTTAGCACCTCCAGCCATAGTAGGCTCCAGGGTCCAGAGATCAGCCCCCACTATTGCACAATCTCCCTCCTGCCCAGGGACTGACACTCAGACAGGAGTATAATGAACAAGGGTCTTTATTGGCTGGCATTCACTGTAGTTCTTCCTGACAGCGGGGCATAGTCTCAGAGGTCTCTGAATGGTGATTGCCCCTGATATTACAGGGCATCTGTGGGTTGAATCAGATGTTACCCCAGCCACAGGGCTGAGGGTGAGCACGCTCATCCCGCGATGGGAGAGACTTACAGCTCTACTGCTCTCTTACTCTTCCAGAGCAGGACTAACTAAATTTGCCACTCCCTTCTAGGAGGAACCAGAAGGGGTGGGCTCATGGTCCATACTTATACCAGATAGGCTTACACAGGCCATGAGTCACCACCACACTTCCGTCACTAATAAGAGGGGCATGAGGGGGGTCAAAAAGCCCATAGATTACCCTGTCATAGCCTAGACTGCTAGGAGTTACATGACAGGGAGGAGAGATAGGCCAGAAGATACAAACCATGTTACACTAAATAGAAAAATAGTGGTCTTTTGTATTACCTTCACAGCAGCCACTCTCCGTAATAGGCTCTTGTAACAGAATGCCTGTGGCACTTTGTACCTCTACTAGGCCTTCCAGTCCTTCATTCCTAGAAATGCCACCACTTAGCTTTTACATCTTCCCTTTTCAATCACTTTTTAAACCTGCACTGAATGGACCCGTTCTGGAGATCTGGATCCAGGTGGCAACTCCACCTGCCCCAATGTTTGCCCCTTAGTTGCAACTGAGAGCGACTCAGACGTACAACGGTTAAATTACTTCAATTTTATATTTTGTTAAGAAAAGTATACCAATAGAAATGGTAGTAAGTTGTGTATCTGGGGGATAGAAATACAACAATAAAAACATAAATGATTAATCTTTTAGTTCTCCAGTTAGTGAAACACGTATGAACACTTTTAGTCCCACTTACTTGACATACAGTACATGGCACTGCGTGTCCAGGGCTTACATTGCATGCCTGCATGGACTATTATGGACTTGTACATTTCCTTCCCATGTCTCCATCTCTCGCCATCTCTCCCACTCCTGCACAGAGAAGGACTGGTGATCCCTGCATGGAAGGCTCTGCAGATTGTTTTTATTTTTTCCTAATCAATACTCCAGTGTAACAGAGCTCTACAAACAGAGGCTCTCAGCATGTAGAATAAATGAGCTTGCATTGATTTTCCTTCAGCCTGTTGGGGTCTTTATTAACCCCTTCACTCCTGAAGAAGTCTGCTCTGCTATAAGAAAAAGCAGATCACTTTCCGTCTCCATTTACCATCCAAACATTCAGGGCCGCCCACAGAAATCGTGGGGCCCAGGACAAACATTTTAAGCAGGCCCCACCTCCCCCCGCCGTGCCAGCGGTATTGTGAGCCGCCTCCCCTCCCCCCATTTCACACCTCAAGAGCCCCCTTTCTTCCCCCCTGTTTCCATGTAGTTCTCTCCTTTCCGTGTCACCCCTTCTCACTCTCGCGCCTCGCATGTATTTCTCTCCCTTCCGTCTCACTCTTACTCTGTTCCTCACTCGACCCACCGTCAATTACCCCACGCTCACTCATTCCCTCCCGCTCACACAATTCCCCCTACAAGATATATACCAAAAAACTTGCCACCTCCAAATGCAAAAAACTTACCACCCCCAAATACATACAAAAAAAACCCCACCCCCCAAATATATACAACCACCCCCCCAAACGCATACAAAAAACCCACCTACCCAATACATATAAAAAAAACAATACATATAACCCCATATATATATATATATATATATACACACACATATATACATATATACATAAATATAAATATACACACACATCATATAAAAACAACAATCCTCCCCAATACATATAAAAAATACCCCCAATCCCCCAATACATACAAAAATTCCTTCAAGCCCCTAATACACATATAGAAATTCCCCCAAGCCCCCCAATACATAGAAAAATACCCCCAAGCCACCCCCCAATACATATAAAAATACCCCCAAGCCCCCCAATATATATAACAATTCCCCCAAGCCCCCCAACATATAACAATACCCCCAAGCCCCCAATGCATATACAAATACCCCCAATACATATACAAATACCCCCAAGCCCCCTAATACATCTAAAAATACCCCTAATACATAAAAAAATACAGACTTACCTTGGGTCAGGCCAGGCGCGGTGTCTGCGGGGGTCCGCTGGCTGGGGTGGCCCAGCCGGCACTGCACATTTCCCCTGACCTCTGGCCAGACCCTGTTGCCGGTCGCGGCCGGGCCCCGGCTCTCAGCTGCCTATAAGCCTCTTCCTTTCTCTGCCCCACACCTCCGAGCATCCACTGCCGGTGCACGACGGGGCTCTCTGACGACATCGTGCCGGAAGTAAGCTTGACTCAGCTTACAGTGCGCCGTGTGCTGACATATGAGAGTCCCATCGCGCATGCGCAGAGAAAGGTTAGAGGCTTATAGGCAGCTGAGAGTCCGGGTCTGGGGGCGACCGGCAGCAGGGCCTGGCCAGAGGTCGAGGGAAATGTGCAGCGCCGGCCGGCAGGGCCTCCCCCGCTGCGGGCCCGGGACACTAACCCCGGCAAACCCCCCCTGTTGGCGGCCCTGCAGACATTTACTCTGCTGAGTTGATTACTGCTTACCTCATTCTCTGCAGGAGGTGATTGCTGCCTCCACTGTTTTGTAAAACAAATTCATTCGTCACTGCTTTGCTTTGGCGCCACCTGGTGTATATTCTCTGACTGTGCAAGTGATCTGGTGCCTCCTGATAAGAAATGCAATGTGTATATGTATCAAGATGGTACAATTTGCTCCAAATCATGAAGTAGACATTTTCATCTGGACTGGTAGCATATATATATGAAGCTTGTTAATCTGTGTTCTTACATTCAATTCAGATCTCTTAGGGTTAATTTGACAAAACAATGGCTATTAAGTCCTCTAGCTTCTCCTATAATTATCTTCCCAAATGTTTAATTTAATTAAATAAAATGTCATTTAGTGGAGCAAAATTGGATAAAGTATATTAATACATTAAACAGTGAAGTGTTTAGGGTACAAGTGTGTGTATACACTGTGTACAGAAAAGGCAGGGCACCATTTTATTGTTAGTCATATCTTGGAGAAAAATCACTAACCTTTCATGAAAATTTGAGCAATTATAGGTCTGTCACAGTAGATTATTATATTTAAGAATTATTTGGTAATCAAATATTCCTTGGAATTGGTGACGACATGATGACCTCATCAAGTGCTTAGTTACAAAATGGTGTTAGCGAAGAAGATAAGCACGTTCAAAATGCTTACATACAATGTTTCCTGATAAGGGATGGTCGCTAGAAGGACTGAAAAAACGAATTCATAAAACAACGTAACGTGGGAACAGCTGGATCAATACGTTATCGATTTATGCAATCAGACAGTGGTGTTCTCGTCTGCGGGCGTTCGTTTCTGCAACAGAACAATTTGAACACACACTTTGAACTCAAACTTTATACAGGCGTACCCCGCATTAATGTATGCAATGGGTTCAGAGCATGTATGTAAGCGAAAATGTACTTAAAGTGAAGCACTACCTGTTTTCCACTTATCAATGCTTCGGTACAGGTAGAGAGCCGGTATTGCTGTTCAGGAGGTGCTAACAGATGCATGCACGAGCTGCCGTTTGCCTATTGGGTGAGGGGAATCAGCACGTCACTTCTACGGCGGTCTGTAGGGCAGAAAAAGTGTCTGTGCTCGCGGGGTATGGTGCTATTGAAACTATGTCCTTACTCGTGAGTGTACTTAAAGTGAGTGTCCCTAAACCGGGGTATGCCTGTAGTTATCTTAGTATGTATGTATAGCTTTATTTATATAGCGCCATCCAGGTACTGTACATAGCGCTTCCCAGCATTAATACACGTGACATAATAATATAACACATAATGGGAATAAATGCTTTAGACGTGACAGTAACAATAGGAAAGGGAGTCCCTGTCCCGAAGAGCTTACAATCTACGTGGTAATTAGGAAGAAATTAGAGAGTAGGAGGGTGTTATGGTAAGTGCATCTGTAATGGGTCAAGGTCAGTGCAATGCATGTATAGTATCAGCCAGCGGAGCTACCCATATGCTTCGTTAAAGAGATGTGTTTTTAGATAGGTCTTAAACGAGAAGAGAGATGGTTCCAGTCGTATATTGAGGGGAAAGGGATTCCAGAGGTCTGGGGCAGTGAGTAATAACAGTTCTAGGTGGGAGAGAGCTTTAGATACAAAAAGGGTAGACCGAAGACATCCTTGAACACAACGCACGAGTTGGGCAAGTGTATAGCGAGAAACAAGAGCTGAGATGTAAGGAGGGGCAGAAGAGTGCCTTAAAAGTGAGGAGGATAATTTTGAGTGATACGGAGTTTAATTCGAAGCCAGGGGAGGGACGCAGAGACAGATTTAGGATAGAGTAAAGTGATTGTTGAAGCAGCGTTTAGGATAGATTGTAAGGGAGACAGGTGAGAGGCAGGAAGATCAGACAGAAGAAGGTTACAATAGTCGAGGTGGGAGAGAATGAGGGCCTGCATTAGAGTTTTAGTAGTAGAGGAACAGAGGAAAGCGCATATCTTTGCAATGTTAGAGAGGTAAAAGCGTCAGGTTTTAGCTACATTGTGAATGTGAGAGGAAAATGTGAGTAAAGGTATAACTGTTGCATGCTTGAAGCAGGCGAGAATGGTGCCAGAGTAGGGGTTGGGGTTGAAAATGTGTGAGTGTACGGATTAAAGTAGGAGCAAGAGGTTTGAGGAGATGTTAGGGAATGGAGTCAAGAGGGCAGGTGGTAGAGGGAGAAGAGGAGATCACAGTGATATGTCCTCCACTGTGACAGAGGAAAATGAGTCGAGGATGGTAGAAGGAGACTTAGGAAGATGTTTAAATTTGAGGAGGATACAGAGGGGATGTCTTCATCTTAAAATAGTCAGCAAAGTCCTGAGGTTAAATAGAGGAAGAAAGACCGGTAACAGATGGTGGTCTGAGTAGAGAGTCAAAGACAGAGAAGAGTCTGCATGGGTTAGACTTCTGAGTGTTGATTAGTGAAGAAAAGTCGGTATATTATGTCTGGGAGACAGCAGAGTTAAAACAGGATAGAATATATTTGTAGTGAAGAAAGTGTGCAAGAGTATGAGATTTCATCCAGAGGCGTTCAGAGGAGCAAGTCCAGGAGTGGAGCATGTGTGTGTGGCAGTTTAGCCAGGGCCGAGGGTTAGAAGGGCGAGAGCGGGAGAGAGAAAGAGGGACATGTTGATCAAGAGAGGAGGATGGGGCTGAGTTGTAACTCCCTGTTTTGCGTATATTGTTGATGTGGTTGCTATTGTTTGAAGTTTATAATAAGTAAATAAATAAGAAATATGAGAATAAGGACTGAAGTTCCTTGATGGAGGGGAGATGAGTCTCCATTTTGTTACCCCTACGGGGTCAAAGTATTGTGGTGTTGTCTCTGACTCGACAGACGTTGGGGGGAAGTGTGCTTATCTTTGCCAGAAAGGGCTCCGTACTTGGTAAAGCACAGTGGGGCGAGTGGGCAGGGCTCATTTAAATGTGAGTTCCGGGAGCCCACTCACGTCAACGGCTGGGTCACGTGGGCCCGACTTTGTTGTCACGTGTCATTGGTTCAAGGACCTTTGACCTACACCTCTTGTGTGATTGCTCTGGCAGGGGTAGCACTTACCAATTATTTAATGGTTATAAAGCTGCGGCCTTGTACCACCAGACCTTGTCATGTCGATATTTATGTGTTATATATGTGGGTTCTGGGTACTTGGGGTGGAGGGTAGGGGAGCTCCCTCACATTCTCCCAGGTCAAGAAAATGGATGTGAGAAGGATTTGTAGGGGTGTGTATTAGCGCAGGGGGTATAGCTAAGTGGAGCCAAATGGTGTAAATAGGAAAGGAGTTCATGTGAACTGAGAAATGGAGAAGGGAGGAGAAATGGGGAAATATGAATGGAGTTAGCAACATAAGGCTTATAGAAAGAAAAGTGGGGTGCTGGTAACTGAAATTTAGTTAGGATAAGGGTAATGTACAACAGGTCAGAAATTGAATATATGAATGGTGGTGCAGCAGAGTGAAGGGCGCTATGTCTTGAGTCTGTGATGGAAAATATCCTTATTTCCAGCACTGTTCAACTCCAAAATCCAGGACCAGTAGGTGTAAAGTTGGCCACTTCTTGTTTCACTTTTGTTGAACTCTCTGTTAAACTCCACTTAAAAATAGTTAACTTTAAAGATGGGCTGCCCAAGCAGTGCTGTTTCACCAGTGTGTCTCTAAATATATAGGGCTAAGAAGTCACCTGATCCCACTTAAGTTCTGCCCAGACAGCCCAATGAACACATGAGAGGCACAGAAGACAAATGTTATTTGTAATCAGACATGCTAGCTGTTGAAGTTACTAATCAGGTCAGCAGAGCAGATGTTAATCGCAGAGACAGCAGCAAATAACCCAATGCATAACTAGTGTAACCCCTCTACTTTTATTGTACCTCAGACTGTACGCATGGTGCTGAGGTAGGGTCCTGTGTCTGTATGTCTAAGTTAGATACCACACAAGCGTGGAGCAAGTAAGGGGACACAACACTTGGATGTATATATAATTGAAAAATGGTATATCTATAAACAGTTAACAATAATATTGTCACTAGGGAAGACTGCAAGAGTTACATCTCAGACTCTACAGGGCTCAGTTTGCATGTTAAATGTTAAAGTTCATGACAGTACAATTAGAAAAAGACTGAACAAGTATGGTTTGTTTGGAAGGGTTGCCAGGAGAAAGACTCTTCTCTCTAAAAAGAACATGGCAGCACAGCTTAGGTTTGCAAAGTTGCATCTGAAAAAACCACAAGACTTCTGGAACAATGTCCTTTGGACAGACGAGACCAAAGTGGAGATGCTTGGCCATAATGCACAGCGCCACGTTTGGCGAAAGCCAAACACAGCATATCAGCACAAACACCTCACACCAACTGTCAAACACGGTGGTGGAGGGGTGATGATTTGGGCTTGTTTTGCAGCCACAGGACATGGGAACATTGCAGCCATTGAGTCGACCATGAACTCCTCTGTATACCAAAGTATTCTAGAGTCAAATGTGAGGCCATCTGTCCGACAGCTAAAGCTTGGCCGAAATTGGGACATGTAACAGGACAATGATCCCAAGCACACCAGCAAATCCACAACAGAATGGCTGAAAAAGAAAAGAATCAAGGTGTTTCAATGGCCCAGTCAAAGTCCAGACCTTAACCTGATTGAAATGCTGTGTCTGGACCTTAAGAGAGCTGTGCATAAATAAATGCCCACAAACCTCAATTAAATGAAGCAATGTTGTAAAGAAGAGTGGGCCAAAATTCCTCCACAACAATGTGAGAGACTGATAAAGTCATACAGAAAATGATTACTTCAAGTTATTGCTGCTAAAGGTGGTCCTACAAGCTATTGAATCATAAGGTACTGTATACTTAGTTTTTCACACATGGCTTCTCTATTTTGGCTTTATTTTTGTTAAATAAATCATGACACGGTGTAATATGTCACGTGTTGTTCATCTGAGGTTTTATTTACCTAATTTTTAGACCTGCTAAGGAACAGATGATTGTTATTATGTCCTGATGTGTAAAACAATAGAATTCAAAGAGGGTGTACTTTCTTTTTCACACCACTGTATAAAATACTTAACATAATATGTATATACTGAGTGTAGTGAGCTTTTGCTGAGGATCACAAGATTTAGAAGATTGTACAGCAATTACATAAAACCAGTTGTACCACACACACTGTGAACTTATTTCCTGCCATCTGACCGTAGGCCACGGGTGACATATTGAGAGCAATAAAGAAATCAGGCCCCCACCTCCTCACCTGGTATCAGTCTGTTGTCTATAAGTAAGAGGGATTACATATTTATAAACAAGAAAAGAAACAGACATCTGTACACACACATTCAGACTTTTAATTCCTTCCTGAAAGCTCTCACTTGCATGAGTCAGTAGTATAAAGTTGCATGGGACAACAATTTATTTACAATATATGTCAACAGTTCAACTATTTACAATGCATGGAGTCAATAGAATGGCACAGTTGTTGACATGATATATATGTATGCATGTATGTATATCTTTATTTATATAGCGCCATCCATATACATAGCACTTCATCGCAGTAATACACATGGCATAACAAAATAACACATACTGGGAATAAGCACTTCAGACATAAAAGTGACATTAGGAAAAGGAGTCCATTCCCCAAAGAGCTTACAATCTTTGTGGTAATTAAAAAGAACTAACACACAGTAGGAGGGTGTTCTGGTAAGTGCATCTGCAAGGGGTCAGGGGCAATGTATATGAGATGTACAGTATAGTATCTGCCAACGGAGCTGCCCATATTAAAGAGGTGTGTTTTAAGATGGGTCTTAAAATTGGTGAGAGAGGCTGCCAGTCGGATATTGAGGGGTAGGTGTAGGGCAGTGACTAAATCAGTTTTAGGTGTGAGAGGCCTTTAGATACATAAGGAGTAGACAGAAGACATCCTTGAGCAGAATGCAAGAGTTGGGCAGGTGTATAGCGAGACACTAGAGCTGAAATGTAATGAGGGACAGAAGAGTGTATAGCATTAGTTAGGATAGATTGTAGACGAGACAGGAGATAGGCAGGAAGGCTGGACATTAGATGGTTATAATAGTTGAGGCGGGAGAGAATGAGTGCCTGTGTTAGTTTCAGCAGTAGAGGAAAAGGAATATCTTTGCGATGCTATGGAGGAAAACCGACAGGTTTTATCTACATTGTGAATGTGAGGGAGGACTTAAATGTGACACCTAGATAGCGTGCTTGTGATACTCTGTGTATGATAGAGCTACCAAGAGTAATCTAGAAAAGGGCAGTAGGGCCAAGCTTGGGAGGAAGTATGAGGAGCTCTGTCTTTCACATGTTAAAGTTTGAGTCGGCGAAGGGCCATTTAGGATGATATAGCGGATAGACATTCAGAAACTTTGGTCTGTACAGCGGGTTTAAGGTCAGGGGTTGAAAAGTAAATTTATGTGTCATCAACATAGAGATGATATTTGAAACCAAGAGATGTTATTATGTCACCTAGAGAGAGTGTTTAAAGAGAAAAGTGATAGCAGGACAGACCCCATGGGTATACCCACAGAGAGATCAATAGAGGAGGTGTTAGCAAATGAGACACTGAAGGCTGCTTCTGTGAAGAGAGCAGTGCGGAAGCCAGATTAGATCTAGGAGAGAATAGGAGGTAAGAAAATGGAACAAGGCATTCAAGGAGTTTAGGGGCAAAAGGCAGGAGGGAGACGGGTTGATAGTTAGAGAGACAGGTATGGTCAAGCTTGCTGTTTTTGAGTAAAGGTATAACTGTTGCGTGCTTGAAGGAGGTGGGAAAGGTACCATAGTGGAGTGAGGAGTTGAAAATATGTGTGAGTAGAGTAGGAGCAAGTGGTTTGAGGAGATGGGAGGGAATGGGTCAAGAGGGCAAGTGGTAGAGGGGGGAGAAGAAATCAGCAGTGACACGACCTCGTCTGTGATGGAGGAAAAAGAGTCAAGGATGGTGTCATAATCCTCCCCTCACAGTACTCCTTCTAGACCTATAGAGGTGCACAGAGGAGTCAGCGCTGTGTCTTTCCCTGTTCCTTTTTATTCAGACTCCTAGTTCTGCAAATCACAGGTACCTTCTTGTTTGTTTGTCTTGTATTTCCTTTGCACTATTTGCCCCCTGTTTATTATTTGTCCCCTGCTACAATTGTTCTTTGCATGTAGCACTGGAATACTTGCAGCTAACTTTAGTTTACATAGTTACATAGTAGATGAGGTTGAAAAAAAGACATATCCATCAAGTTCAACCTATGCTAAATTTAGACGACAGATGATATCTCAGAGAAGGAAAATGTAATTATTTCCTGACTCCAAATAATGGAAATCAGATTTGTCCCTGGATCAACATCTGACTTGAAATAGGTAACAAAGTCGTGAGGTGAAATGGAGGAAGAATAACAAGTAACAGATTGTGATCTGAGTAGAGAGTCAAAGTCAGAGAAGAGGTGGTGTGTGTTAGGCCGCGCTTATAGTGCAAGCAACGGCAACGCGACAGGCTGTCGCCGTTGCCAGTAGCGAAAGTTATACTTTAACTTCCAGCTATGTTGCTGGCGACAGGGTGATTGATTGGTTCAGAGGGTGTCACATCTGGCGACAGCGTCTGAAAAATCAAATTTAACCCGCTACCAATTTTCCATACGCGAGGTCGCTCCATCACCGTCGTGCTTACTATAAGCGCTGGCAACGGAGTCAACTGTTTTGTTTTCGGGCGACATCGCGTCATCGTCACTATAAGCGCAGCCTTAGATTTGTGAGTGTTTGTTTTGTCTGGGAGAGGGTAGAGTTGAAACAGATCATATATTTTATGGTTATTTTACCTGTTGTGAATAATATTATTATCACTGCTTTAAATATATGCTTATGTCCAATAGGCAGTAGCCTCAAAAATAATTAGAGAAAAGTGTCTCTGTTTTCTTTCTTTTTGTTCACATTCTATTTTGCATTTGATTTTGTCCATGTTAGAGGCTGCAAATTTCTCTTATTATCATATTTCTAAATTCATTGCTGATATATATTGGTATTATTAGCACTTTCTTGTTTTTTGGATGTGGACATCATAATCGTTTATATTTTCACATTTCACATTCACTGCTTAACACATCTATATTAATCATTCTTCACATTTGTATCTTGATGTAGCGCTTTTACTTCTTCTTTTTGTGTGTGTGTATATATATATATATATATGTAGAGGTATCAGTACCGTGTTAGCCGAGCTTCAATAATCAAAAAATAAATAGATGATACCGTTCTGTGGCTAACGAAATGCTTTTATTTGTGCGAGCTTTCGAGATACACTGATCTCTTCTTCCTTGCTTCATTCATTGTAACATCGCCGGAAGAAGAGATCAGCGTATCTTGAAAGCTCGCACAAATAAAAGCATTTCGTTAGCCACAGAACGGTATCATCTATTTATTTTTTGATTATATATATATATATATATATATATAGTCTCTTGTATATAGCTGCTTGGGGTAGCTGATTACATTGCATAAGTCCGTTGTATTAGCCAGGAGTCACTGCATGGACTCAGCTGTGTACACATAGCATTCTAGGCTCAATTGTACAGTTTATAGCTATTTGCACCATGCGAGTCATTCGCACTGCATGGAATCAGCTGCGCATCCTCAGGATTTCTGTTGTTCACCCAGGACTCCACATTTATCATTTGCATCAGCTACTTATAATTGCTTGCGAGAGCCCAGCTGCTGGTGTCCTGCATGGGCACCCTCACCAGGAAATTAGAAGGCATGTAACCTCTCTGGCCGTTCACCTCCACCAGGCTCCACTCAGCGCTCCCCTTCTTGTCATGTGGCTCCAGTACTGTCACCGGCTCTCCCACGTTAACGGTAACCTCGTAGCTGCCACGGGCGGCAAATGCATAGCCAGCAACTGTCTGCGAGTCCAAAACAGAAATCAATACACAGAGATATAGGCAGAGCTAAGCAGCAGAGGACGGGTGTAACGAGGAGGCAGCAACATTCCCAATTAGTTCTTTAATCTCATTATACATTAAAAATGCCAATTCGCTGGCAAAACAAAACGGAGAACTTATGTATGTGCTTGGCTTACTTACAAAGATTCAGTCACCCCTTACAGTCATTGTTTGCTGTAAAAAATGAATATATTTCTATTTCCTTCAGATCCTATGCGTTTATAATCAGATGCTTCTTGGTCATCCCCATAATTTTTTTGGGATAATGATATCAGCGTAATTCATTTAAACAAAACAACAACAAAAAAAATGTGTGCATGAATAATTCATCTATCTATACATCAGTTCACAAAACGTATAATCATAAAATTATTGAGTTAAAAGTAAACAAACAACAAAAAAAATCCCTAAACACTTGGGAACATTAAAAATTGGAAAAGCAAATACAGCTGCTTATACTTGTCTGATTTTTAAAATTATGTGATAAAAAGGTGTCAGTCACCTATATTGATGCAATTGGCTTACTTTGGTTCTAGGTGGGATAAAGTAAAATGGTTTCCAGGCTAATTCTGAGAACCTGTGGAGGAAAATACAGGCTTTTTCCAGGTCAGAGCAGGAGGAGACTTAGGCTAAGGCCCCGCTCCCTTCGTCAGTGCGCCAGCACTGCAGACAGGCGGGGCGCTGACAGACACAGACCGCGATATGCGGTCTGTAGGGAGCGGGAGCCGGGGCTGGAGTAGGAGGGAGGGGGCGTGGTTTAAGCGGAGGGACCCGCTACCCCCCCCTCCACTGGCTCGGGCTGCAGCAGGGAGCTGCTGCGGGCTGCCCTAGGTGTGTGATCGGCTGGGCTTGTTCAGACAGCACTGGGAGAGGGACACTGTATCTGGCTGCAGCAGGAGACTAACTCACACGCTGACACTCATGCACTCACACACACACACAGACAGGCACACACACACACACACACGCAGGCATACACAAACACATACACAGGCACACACATACACAAACACAGACAGGCACACACATACACATACACACACACAGGCACAGACAGGCACTCACGCTGCTTTCCCTCCCCGCTCCCCGAAGCCTCCCCTCCTCCCGAAGCCTCCCCTCCTCATTGGCTCACAGCCACACCACGTGACGCGTCGACGCTAGGGATTACAATTCTCTTGAATCCCCTAGCGGTTGACGTGAGCTGTGCCGTGAGGGGGGACCGGGACCGGCTCGGGAGGATTCCCCTGCTGGTGGGGAAAGCTCGTGCAGCCGCCCGCGCCGCCGGGCGCAGCGGGTCCCAGGCCTTACAATACATAGCATTCCATCTATGCTATGGAAGTGCCTAGCAGCTGTATTAATTTCATGTATGGGTTTTTTAACTTTTGAACATTTCATACTGTTTTTGGACACTTTGTTTTTAAAAAGCAGAACCACTCAGAGACACAAGAGGCCTGCAAAGCATTGAGCATTCATGTTCCATCTGGCAGCCATGGGGTTAAAAGATGAACCATACATCCTCCAGGATTCATCATCACATCATTTTGGTTCATTACAATAAAATGAACCAATATGATGTATTTACGCCGTAAGCAAAAGCAATTTTGCACAAAAATATTTGTTTTATTTTATTTCTGGCCCTATGCAAGGAGAGGTGCCAATGATAAAATATCTAATAAATACAGTACTGTTCAGCAAACACTGACGTGCCTGTGCCTCACTGCATTTACATGCAGCACTGTGGAAGGAAGTTAGCGCACTGTTAACTGTGCACTACTCAGCTTCTCAACACATTTAACAGAGGGCCTAAGAGGGGGGGTTTATTCATTAAACTACTGTAGCCCTGGGTAGTTTTGGGGCTATAGTTCTTTCTCCTCCTGGCAGTAATACTTAGTAAGGGTAAGTTTGCCAGGAGTAATCATGGGTTCTCCCCACTCACTGCAGCTCTCTGAGTCAGATGAGGCAGTGCAGTTCTGTTTGTGTCCAATAAGGGACAGGGGCGGGCTCTTGCTGAATGTGATTTAGGGAGAAACACTTCCTGATTTAAGGTAGATGTCCCATAGGGTCCAAAACACGGAGCACAGCAGTTCTCTGACACTGCTGTGCTCCGTGTTTTGGTTCCTATGGGACATCTACCTTACCTGCTATGCTGGCGTGATGCACGCACCACCCAAGGATGAGCTGCTACATTAGTGAGTACTTACCTGTTTACTCCAATGTGTCATGTTACCTATGCAGGTTGTTTCAATGAGAGGGTAGTCATGACCATTATGATATATATATAGGTCTGTCACCACCTCGGAGATACTTATGTACTGCTTTATTTACATATTGACAGGAGTTAAAGATATACAGGTGTTCATTAAGTCTCACGTAGCTTTGATTATAGCTCAGCTCCTACATGTCTGATTTCTATCTATGGATTATATATTTATACATGTCATGGTTGTGACTGAGCCCTGATTTTGGGACTAGTTCCCTTGAACTTCACTTCCTGATTTAGATCAGTTGCTCCTACCTTGAGAGGAGCTCAGTCACCAAACCCAGTTGTGCAGGGCTCTGCCAATCTGTGGGCCCTCCCTTAGGGGAGAGACGGGTAGACTGTTCCCACTACTCTGATAGGGGGTAGTGGAAGAGCTAGGCCTGCTTCCATGGCCCTGACTGGGAGTGTAAGGCCAGGTCCATCCTGCAGGAGAACTCCTGTGTTACTGTGTTCCTGTACTGCTGTGTATGCTGCTCCAGTGTATGCTGTTGGTGCAATAAAGTGTTTCTGATTATAAGAAACAGTTTTGAGACTGGAATCTCTCATCCCTGAGGGGGACGTTTTATTACAGGGATTCCACCCCATATCCTGGGGCCTGCAATAGATGGAGGCGCTGTCACCGTGAGTACGTACTGGGTATGTCCCCAGAAGCCTGTCTTGACCTTCCCCATACCATCAAGCGGGAGACTCAGGAGTCCTGTAAGCCAGCAGGTGCACCACACTATATTACATGTAACATGGGTCAGTTTCCTCACGTAAGGGGCCAATGTGAGATTGGGGGGGGGGGGGGGAAACACCGTTACACTACAATAGTGCATATTGTGGCCCTATCACACGGAAATGCCCACTGGATTTATTGAACATTTCTGTGTTATAGTCCCCTGAGCAGCATTATCACAGTTTAATGTTTAATAATGTATTCTAGTGTGGAGACTCATGCTAAGAAAATATGTCTCAGACATAAAAACTTAAAGAGGTAATCCCTCTTAGGACCAAAGTGTACCAACAGTACTGACATGTTTAAGGGGTTACATATGGGTGATTGATGAATTTGTTAAATCTGACACCTGTAAGGTTTTTGTACATTATTATTTTTTTGTTTCAAACATTTTTATTGATTTTTTCAGCATATGAATATTGACAAAATACATCTGCAGTCAGGTGGCAAAATTCGGCTAACAGTGTCCACGCATTGAAACCAGAACAGAATAACATAAATGTAGATATAAATCAAAAAGTTCCAATTACTGAGTGACACATAGCCATGAGTCCAACAAGCATTTATCTCGACTAATGCAGAGTATTACATAGCTTTTGAATAACAGTTGTACTTGGGGTTACAGACAACAACAACAACAACAAAAAATGAAGTAAAAACCAACATGGCAGGTGGGAGGGGGACAAGCAGGGGGAGGAGGGGAGACAAGGATAGTAACCCTTATCTACCCAGTCCACCACCCGGGCCAGACGGTAGTCTCGCAGAGTTCTCTTAGCTGATTCTGGTCAATTTTGTTTTGTTCAACTAGAGCTTATAGAAAAGGAAAAACCCTTAAATACACAGATAAATGCACAAGGGCTAATGAAGCCACAGTCAATGCACTTACTTGATGGTGTGGGTAAAGATGGTGGTATATAAAACAAAGGTGCTACTTACACGGCCACTATCATCTGTCCATCTGTGCATTTGCACTCCCCCTCATTCTCCTTTTGTCTCTTTTATCCACGGGGATTCCGGAAAGACCCCTGGGGTTGAGCAGCAGATATTGGATCCCGTCGTAATGCACCAGCATTGGAGTGCATGTAGGGGTCCTCTACAACGGTAATATCGTATCCGTTTTGTACTGTATTTTATATTTTATATTTTTACCACTTTTAAGAGAGAGCGCCCTATCATTTCTTTCGTTACCTATGCTAACTCCCTGAATATTTGGATCACTTCTGATATTTGAGGCTAAAGGTTCGATTGACAGGGCAAAAACGTGTCGTTTTTAATTTGGATTGAGTCCAGGTTGTTTCCCGGAAGTTTGACCAAGGCTGTTGGATTCTGATACAATGCTCTGATGCCCTCAAGGAAAGGACCCCCGAATCCAAATCCTTGCATTGTTCTGTCTATCCTGTCGAATGCTTTTTCGGCATCTAGGCTCAAGAGGGTAGCCTTTGTCCCGGTGAGATGCACATGCTCTATAATATCAATTATTATCCGGGTGTTGTCTGAGGCCTGTCTGCCCAAAATAAATCCCACCTGATCTATATGGATCAATCTCCGTAATATGGGGTTTAGCCTGTTCACGAGAATCTTACTGTAGATTTTGAGATCCGTATTAAGTGACGAGATCGGGCGGTAGCTGCCACATTGAAGTGGGTCTCGGCCCTCTTTGTGTATTATAGCTAAATTTGCAGCGGCCATTGAGGCTGGAATCGGTTCACTCTCTAGAAAGGAGTTAAACAGTTTAAGCATAAAAGGGGAGTGAATTGCTAGAATTTTTTTATAATACAGTTCAACCCCGTTATAACGCGATCCATTACAATGCGATACAGGCGTGGCTCCCAATTTTCATATTTATGAATACTTTACAACATTATTATTGGTATATTAAATACTTTATTGTACAATGCATACAATTGTACATTATTTCTAACGCGATCCGCTTATAGCGCGATGTGATTCTTTGGACCCCAAGCACAGCGTTATAAGGGGGTTGAGTTGTATATATTTGAAAGTCTGCCAGGACTTGCGGATTTTGCTGCCTTTAGTGATTTGACTGCATCTGCTAATTCAAATCTGGGTGATTCTTCCATTTAAAGTTTCTGATTCAGTTTTAGTCAACTGGGGTAGATTGCATTTTTCAAGGTATTTTGAGATCACTTCAGTGTTAGAAAGCTTATTCTCTGGAGGGTTCAAATTGTATAGTTTCGTATAAAATTTGGTAAACTCATGAGCAATTTCTCTATCATTATGTTAGATTCTACCGTTCTTACATCGAATTGTGGAGATTTGTGACCTGACTCTTACCCCTCTAAGCCTGTTAGCTAAAAGTCTATCCGTCTTGTTTCCTTTATTGTAATTGCTGGTTGGTCCATTTCAGGGCTCTCTCAGTGTCTTCTAATTGAACCTGTCTTAATGTCAGCCTGGCGGCAGCGAAAGATTTATATAAATGTTTTTATGTTGTTGTTGTTCCAAATTTGTTATTTTATCTGTTATTTCTTTATATGCTTTCAGTTTGCTTTTTTTGTTGTGGGAGGCTATGGAAATGAAATCCCCTCTAATTGTTGCCTTATGGGCTTCCCAAAGCATCGCAGGTGTCGAGACAGACCCCTTATTCAAGACAAAATATTTGTTTAATTATAGTTCAATTTTGTTTTCAATTTTGGGATAGTGTAGGACAGAGCCATTTAATTTCCAGCTAAATTAATTGCTTTGGAAAAAGGGGAGGGTAACAGTTGGGTCAATTGGGGCATGGTCTGACCAGGTAATTGAGCCTATATCAGATCTGAGAGATGAATGGGGAATGTTTTTTGTGACTAAAAAATAATAAATTCTTGAGTACGTTTGGTGAGGGGGGAATAGAGGGTGTAGTCTCTTTCGCCCTGATGCTGTGCCCTCTATATGTCTGTCAGGGAAAATTCTACCAGTAAATCCCTGAACCTTTTAGCATATTTTTTAACATGAACTGAATGTGTTTGGCCCGGGGTGGTTGATTTGTCTGCTTCAGGTGTTAGTACCATATTCATATCACCTCCAACTATCACAGATGTTAGATATTGTGCTTCTATTGCTTCCAAGACTTTCCTCACAAACTCAGTTTGATTTTCATTTGGTGCGTATAAATTGACTAGCATAACTGCTGTGCCTGCGAGGGAGCCATAAACTATAAAAGAAATCTGCCTTTCGGGTCTATGATCATTTTCTCGGTGCTAAACGAGATACCTTGTTTATTTAAGATCGCTCCTCTTTTTTTGCTGTTAAATGAGGAGTAGAATGCTTGTGGAAAGGTGCCCCTGAATGTGTTGGGGGGAGGGTGGAGGGGGGGAGGTTCCTGGACATTGAAATGGGTCTCCTGGAGAAACAAAATATCTCCCTCTGCTCTTTTACATTTTTGGAGGGCAAGTCTCCTTTTCCTGTTGGATAGTAGACCTTTTACATTGAGAGAGACTAGTTTGATGGAGGCTGGGCTAGCCATGATCTAAGATTGTAAGATGAAATTGTAAACCACCTACTTTCCCAATGCAGGAGCCGTTATTTATAGTTAGTTTTTTTGAGGTAAGCTGGCACATGGGTGCTATTGTAGCTCCCGTTAGGGACCTGCTGGACGGGGAGGGGGACCGGGCAGGAAAGCTGGAACATTAGCTGGAGCTGGAAATGAGGGGGGGGGGGGGGGGGGGGGGGCGTTAGGGTGGACACAGTAGGGAAGAAAAACAACCAAAAAAGGAAGGGCTGAACATTTGCCCTTAAATAGTAGCACAAGTCATTTATGGCGACTGGAAGGGCGGGCCTTATGCCCTGGAGAGACCACCCCGGTCCCAAGGATTTGTGGACAACGGTGGCGAGGGTATGGAGACCCTCAGTTAACAACATAGACAATTTCCAATTAACATATCCATAACATTTAAGATAACTTACATAGTTACATAGTTACATAGTAGATGAGGTTGAAAAAAGACGTACGTCCATCAAGTTCAACCTATGCTAAATTTAGACAACAGATACTTTATTCTATATCTATACTTACTTATTGATCCAGAGGAAGGCAAACAAAAAACCCCATTAAGGGGAAAAATTAATTCCTTCCTGACTCCAAGAATTGGCAATCGGATTAATCCCTGGATCAACATCCTTCCCATGAAACTTGTGAACAAGCTAGATTTAAGAGTGAGATTATTATCTGTACCTGGCTGACGTAGGTAGGGCCTGAGTCCAACAGCATGGACAAATCACTTTAGTTAGGCTAGTTCTATTTGAATCGGTACCTTGTACTGAAGAGTGGAGGTGGGAGAAGGGAGGGGGGTGGAAAGGAAGGAAGGGTGGAAGGGAGGGCAGTGAGGGGGGGAGGAGGGAGGGGAGGAAGGAGGGGAAGAGGGGGAGTGGGGAGGGTGGGGCTCTATTTCTACGGGTTTATCCCGGTTTATTTGCACCCGATCTAAAGCGTTTCTTTTACTTATAGATATACAATTTGTGACTTACTTTTAGCTTCATACCTGAACGAAACCCTATCTAAAGCTGTTTGCATAGAAGTATATCCCATCAAGGGAGACAGCACCCTTGCCCCACAACCTGTTCTTTTTGCAATCATACGTCAATTGGTTCTGATGGGCAGCAGGGGGGGGGGGAGAAAGGAGGGAGAGAGAGGGGTGGGGACGGGGGAGATGGTGAGGGGGTGGACAGGGGGAGAGGGAGGGGGAGGTGCTCTATTTCAGTGGACGCATCCCGATCTGCTTGCATATGGTCCAGAGCATTTCTTTTACATCAGAGATGCAGATCTTAACTTACTTCTAGCTTTATAACTAGTGTTTTAACTGAACACAATACAATTCAAAGCTCATGTTCGCAGAAACACATATCTAAACAAAAACAAAAAGGAAAGCATATTTGCCTTATAATTTGTTCTGTTCGTAGTCAGACGCGAGCTGATTCTGACGGGAGGGGGTGGGCTCAGAGGAAACTTAATTGCTACCAATTAGGCGTTTTCGCAAGGTCTGCCCCTGGCGTTCTTCTATGCCCGACATCTAGTCTTCTCTGATTCAACAGTACCTCATCTAATCAATCGCTTACTTATCTAACTAACCAGACGAACCAGCGGTTGACAGATCAGGGCCAATCTCATGACGGGTCAAGCCGCTTGCTTAAAGTCTGCATGTATTCCAGAGATAAGCCTTCACGGTCATGAATGACCCCTCCAACTCCCTCCTCCCCTCCCTCCTTCTCCTCCTCCCCCCTCCCACCCCAATAAAGGAAAAACACCCATCCCAAGCCCTTCTCCCCACAGAGACCGTGGGGTCGGCCTCCTCCGCCGTCGCCAGGGTGATGGGCGGGGCCTAGATCAGCCGCTAGTAAATCATGGGGCTCCCCAAGGGGCCTGTATGTGTGCTTGTCGGCCCAATCAATTCCTCTTGCTTCTGTACAACCCCCAGGTAAGGCGGGTGATCCCGCTCATTCTTCCCCCTGTCTCCTCGGGTGCAGAAGTCCGCCGGACATCTGGGGAGGCCAGTTGCTGTGTTGTTCTACGGGCCCGAATCCATTCTGACTCCACTCCAATTCCGACCTCCATGCAGGGCAGGAGTCGGGGATAGCCGAACGAAAACACCCCCCAATGGGCCCGGCGGGGGCCCACAAGGTCAGGTATGTGACACGAGGCTCTGAGTTCGATGGGCCTCGAGGGTAGGGTAGCGTGAACGAGGCAATAGGCTATGTGCAGGTAGGGGTTATCTGGTGGGGGCTTGTGACAGGGTGAAGTCAGCCACTAACCATTATGCCTGGGAGACATATGTCTGGGTGCTTCATCCAGCACTCAGAGGGTTAACCCAAGAGGAAGGGTTGAGTAATCAGAAGGGAGCCAACACACCTGACAACCAGCATGACATATAAGGAAGTCATTACTGGTAATCAGGTGTCTCTCTCAGAAACTATCCTAGACAAGCTGCTATGCAGCAGATGCACAACTACAGCTCTAAAGTCACAGTAAGAACTGTTCACATTATTTTTCTGACTGTTTGATATATACTTACGGTTTGGTTATGGATTAGCCAGCCAGCCTGATAGATAGGCTTGCAGTGTTAGTAAGCTCTCCCAATGTGGAGCAGGATTTATTTTGCTGCTATATTTTGTGTTGCCTTAAAGGTACGGTGTGCCCAAATGTTACGTTCTATTGTGGAGAAATAAAACCACTTAAACTTAAACCTGAAACTCCACGTGTGGACTATTGACTGACCTGGCCTACAGGCCGTCCTGCCACAGGCCTCTAGACGACATCGACAGACAGGCAGGGAACGCCTCGCAGCAAATGGAGCTCTGGATCTTTTCTCACCCACCCTTGAGGATTTTTGGCTCGCCAGTCTTTCTGAGGCCCGTGGGGGACCTGTGTTGTGGTTGATACGATGGGTCCTTGAGGGTTCTTGCTGGTAATCGGGCTGAAATACCCAGGGATCTGAGGAACAGGTTGATTTCTTCTGGGTATTTGATGGATAATTGCTTTCCGTTTTTTATGATGATTAACTAAAATGGGAACCTCGACCTGTATCGAATGCCTTTGTCTTTTAGGAGCACAGTTAGGGGTCTGAGCTCACGCCTTCTGGCTATCGTTACTCTCAATAGGTCGTTGAAAATTTGTAGGGACATTCTCAAATGGAATATCGCATTTTTCCTTGAAGGCTGACATCCTTTTGTCCTTACTTGAGTAGTGGTGTAGCCTTACTATGACATCCCTTCTTCTCTTAGGATCTTCACACCTATGGCCCAGGGCTCGGTGAGCGTGGTCGATGTCCATCTCCCTATCCTAAAGGCCTGGGACAAGATTGGCGAGGTATGGGCGAAGATTTTTGGGTGTGATGGCCTAAGGGATATTTCTGACTCTCACGTTCTACCTTCTATCTCTGTTTTCTTGATCTTCTAGACCATCTTTTAGGTAGTTCACTTCATGCCCTAGCTGAATTATCTCATCGCTGGCTGCAGCTTGTAGTTGGAGGGCCTCGTGCATTTTGGTTTCTAGGTCTGTCGTTCTTTGAGTTAGGGTGTCTATTTCAAGCTTGAGCCCACTAACAGCCTTTTTCAAATCTTCTTGAAAGATAGGCGCATTTTAAGGAACAGATCTTCCATGTATTGTTTTGTGAATTCGTTCCCCCCTGTGCTCGCGGGCATCTGCTCCTTTTCTCTATCGGGAGGCGCACGTGTGGCCGCGCCATCTTGGGATTCGCTTCCGGACCCGGCGGTCAGTTGTGCTCCACTAAAGTAGCGGGAGACATCCCGCGACTGCGTTTTTTTTTTAGCTTTCCGTCCATGCTCAGCTGCTCTGAGGGTCAGTAGAGCCCAGAATGTTTAATTGATTTGGTATGGAAATGCCTTTTTTATGCGTTTGGTGTGTGAGGGTCTCCAGCCATCCTCGGTGACGTCATCGGAAGTCCTTGATCATTTTAGTCTTTTAGTTTTTTAAGTTGATTTATGCACATATCCATCTTGACCTTTATTATTATTGTATTTGCTTGTTAATAACTGTGTGCACCAGTGTGTTGTGATTTTGTGTGTTTTGTTCAACTTGGAGGCACAGAGTGGTTTTGATGGACCCTTTAATCTCCCTTAGCCCTGCCAAGGCTAGGCAGGCACCAGGTCCTGGGGAAAGATGATGAGAGGCAGAGCTGTGTGCGTTTAACTGTTAGGCTGTCTCCCCTTGCTTCCTCCTCACTGGAGCTGCTCCGAACAGCCGCTGTTTCCCCTACAGACCCACGTGACATGCCGTGACCTGCTGACAGTCTTGATTGGCGAATGGGAGGCAGTGCTGTGAGTAGGAGTGCAGGCAAGAAAGCCACACCATTTTCTTCGCCGTCCCCACGCTTTCCTCTGCATACCAGTCACTGGCGACCATTTTTCGACAGGGTCCAACTGTATTAGAGCTCAGAAGAACGCCCCCGCACCACCCCCACTCGCAGATGTCTCTCAGTCCCGTAGAGGGCCTGATCCCCCTGGATAAAGTGATCTCCTCCGGTCAAGCGCCACTAACACGGATCCCTGGGATCAAAATAGCTGTCGCACCCTCCTCCCTATTATTTTGTTTTTAAAGTTAGTTTGTAGACATGTGATTTGAGACTTGGGAGTGGTATGATTTCCAGGAAATCCCCCAGGGAATTCCCTTTAGTATGACTCACCTTATCTTTATTGGCTCTCTGGTAAGGGCGAGATTGGCTAATGCTAAATACAACACTTGACTCACCAAAACTCCCCCATTCAGAGGCTCCAAAAAATGCAATTTACAATCAATTTCCAGAGAAAAAAACAAAGACACATATTTGCTTTTAGCATTGTTCGGTCAGTTTAAGGAAGCCAATTTTAAAAATTTTTTAATGTTTACAAAAGGTTGTTTTTTGGCTGGCTACATGGAGCTGCACCTTTAATTACCTGATAAGGAATGCAATTCCTAAAGCAACCAGCAGAGAGCACAAGAGTAAACTGAACAGTCCAAAGTCCAGCCAATGTATCAGTGTGAGATCAGTAAGAGAATAAACAATGAATTAAAATAAAAATTATATCAGGTGCATCTGCTTTTCATCACAACAAGCACCTATGCACAGGACTGCTGACAGGTCGAGAGTGCAGGGGCATGTGTCCCATGCCCAGCAGTGTTCGTCTGGCCAACTCCAGGAGTTAGGCCCTGCTGGAAGTCAGGCCTAACTTCTGGTATTGGATGCCTGGGAGGGCCTCCCTCCAGCAGAGAGTGAGAGAGAGGGGGGGGGGGGGGAGGGGAGTGAGAGAGGGGGAGGGAAGTGAGAGAGGGGGGAGGGGGCTTCTTATGCCATTTTAATGTACTTTAATGTACTGATCATTATTTGGTTGATACAGCAACCATTTAGAAAGTCATATCCACTTCCCCTTTTGAAACAGGCTCTGACATGCATCTTTTTGAGCTCGACTTTTGGCAACAAAGTATCACAAACAGATCTGTTGCTGTGTTCAATTAGCAGACTGTATTACTCTGAAAGCTGTAACAATAATGTGTTACACTTAGTAATATAATGTTACATATCAGCTGCAGCATTTCACAGATTGCAGCACAGAGCTAGAAGGCGGCCATTTCATTAGGCACACAATCAGGATTTTTACAGATTTATAACAGGAGCACCAAACGATTGCCAGCTTAGGTAAGAATGTAGAATTATACATTGCCACATGCTTTGCATATACCAATAAGAAAAATAAATAAGAGAATGTAGTACTGTATTACTACTTTAATGGTACGATGGGAGACATGCAGAAAAGGCAGCAATAAATATAAGTGCAATAGACAGGTCAGTCCATGACACAGAATACAGAGCACATTTGTTGAGGGGCAGCGTTATTTATTTGATATTTTCATGATATAAAAATGCCTCATTTAAAAGGCGGCTTTCTCAGCGGAGCCTGAAAGAAGGAAAGTGTACGATGAGGTAATAGAATAAGCTCTATAAAGACCAGCCTGGATCATGGATCACACTGCTGATTGCAAGTTAGTTAGGCGAGTACTACCTGTATTATTAGCTGGTCAAACCAGGCAAATTAAAGTAAAGTAACTTGAGAAATAAAGGAGCCGTCCCATAGAGATCACAGAAAGCACTTGCCCCATCAGCAGTGAACAACGGGCTAGTATAAGAGCATTTGAAATGGTCAAATACATAGGTATTTTACAGCACAATACAATGGAGACTATGCTAAACCATAGCACACATTACAATAAATCCCATTCCCTAGAATAAGGGGAACTAAGTCTTAGCACGTTCAGTAACTTTGGGCCATGGAGTGATTTTGTGATATAATAATAATAAGTTTTCTTGTATAGCACTGACAGTGTACACAGCGCTTCACATAGAATTTTTGGCAGACACAAGTCCCTACCCTATAAAGTTTACAGTCTATTTATTGGTGTCGGAGGCACAGGGAGATAAAGTGACTTGGACAAGGTCACGTGGAGCTGATATGTAAAGTTGGAGACTACAATTTAAAACAATCGTCACCTTCCTGTAGTTTCGGGCACAGCCATGTCCTCTCTGTGTGCCTCAGATTCCAGCTGGGATACATAATAACCTGGCTTTGTCCTATTGTGAGTGAGATTGCTGCATGGAACAAAGGAAAGAACACTGAGCACTGAGCAGCCAGTTCGGAGCAGCACACCCTCCAGCTATCCTGTGGAGGAAGTCTAAATAAAACCTCATGTCAGCACGGTTTAAAGTGTCAGTCCCTCCTACGCTTTTTACAATCTTTATCTAATGTATTCTGGGGATATGACTGTGTGTCAACCCACAAACCTACAGGTCAATTGTTGTTTTGTTTGTTGTTTGTAAAGTAATTGTGATTTCATCATTAGTCAACCAGATAAACATAAAGTAGCTGACATGTCTGAATTGAGCTGACCCTAAGAAAAAAAAAACATTCATTTTTAACATCATACAAATAAGCAAAATTGTTACTTCACGGGTGACTGAATCTTTCCAATGAATTACACCAATAAGAAGTTTAAAAAAATAAATAAAAAGTTGTCCTGACAGGCTGTGATGTACTGCCCCTTTAAGGGAGATATCCCAGGTCACGTGTTTGCTTTATTTGCTTCCCTTTCCTGATCACATTCTTCATTGTGAAACCATTCAACGTGTTCTATTCTGGATAAATCTTTGTCAAGTATTTGTTTCGGGGACATAACTGTGATGGCCACCTTTGTAATCTGCTTCATAACTCATCCCTGTAAATGCTGCTGAATTATTTTCTTGTCTTGGTGTGAGCTTCTAACTATTTCTCAACAAACCCAGTGTGCATTACTGTACATGTTTTGTGATATATATATATATATATATATATATATATATATATATATATATATATATATATATATATATATATATATATATATATATATATATATATATATATATAATCAGTGGTTGACAAATCACCAAAAAATCTACTCGCCACACAAAAAAATCTACTCGCCACCTAGTACCAAACGTGTGCTGCTTGGGCCAATATTTACTCGCCCGGGGGTTAAATCCACTCGCCCGGGGCGAGCAAATGTATAGGTTTGTCGAACACTGTATATAATATATATATATATATATATATATATATATATATAATATATATATATATATATATATATTATTATTATCATTATTATTATTATTTATTTTTTCTTTGACAACTAACCTTTTTTTATGAGCACCTCCTTTGTATTGGTTGTGCCACCGTTCTCTTTTTGTGTGTGTATATAAATGACCTTAATTTGCAATGCTTAAAAGCTTATTTTAAAATGACGAAACAACTATTAAAAGAATGTTTTATTTATTGCCGTGTTGGTGTATATTGCCAAGTGGAGCTGCACTTTTTATTCTGTTGTGTACTCATTTGAATGCTGGGTGTTGTATTTGCTTCTGCTCGACCTATTCACTGAATTTCTGACCTGTGGGGCAATTAAACCTTTAGTCACTCGTCACTGCCAGCACCCCACTTACCTGGAAGATAGGTGTGGTATCCTGCAGTTTTGGGTAGGGACACTCTTGTGGAGTGTAGGAGTGCCGCCTTCTCTCCACGCTGTTGTTTGGTGCAAGAGAATTATGGGAGGGCTTAGAGATGTGCACTGCGTGGTAGGGTTGGAGTTTGTTGCAGAGCACGTATCCTCTTGAGCCTGCCAAATATAGACAAATGTTCAGGAACTTTTCATTTATCACCTATATGGTGCAGACGCTTTTTATTGTCAGGGGTGAAGAGTACGATTCACTAGACAGAATTAAGTTTTCATTACACTCCAGATAAAGCAGCATTTTATCTACTGCTTATAATTCTGGATATGATGGAAAAGTGGATATAGCAGATGGAAAAATAAGCTTAATGTTAAAGTCCCTGGCCTGTAAGTTAGTTTTTTTTTTTACTGCTGCTAGATCTTTGTGTCCTGCATTTCCTCTTCTAGTTCCTTGTGTGTCTGCTGACGGATATCTATTCGTTGTTCGGCTTATATAGTGCTGCGTCAGCTGACAGCGCAGTGCAAAAATACACTTGAAATATAAAAAGAGCCATATGAGTGATGAGGAGTCAAGAGTGACAGTCAAATAATTTACCTACTACAAATAATTCCTATTGTAAGGGTCTCTCCACATTATTGGCATATGCTCAAGAGGTGGAAGGTATAGCTATGATTAATCCTGGATTATGTAAAGCAATAAGGTATTTACTACTTAGGTTACCTCAGCATACAGACCATGAAGGTGATATACCTGGAAGATGGTTACCAGCGGGTAATACCAGTTCACCCACTATCAGAGATGTGTTTTTTACATCTCTATCCTGGCTTGCCTTATAATGATGTTCATTACTGTACCTCCTGTGTCCACCAGCCATCTATTTGTGTTCCCTTTGGTGTCTGAGAGCTGCAGAGCAGCCACCACCTCACCACGGTGGAGAGTCAGGTCCAGCTCTCGGCTGCCGCTGACATTGCTCATCACCTGGTAGATCTGGTCAGGCCCATGACGTTGCAATAGCAGATGGACCTGATGCTCGAAGGCAGGACTGTGTTCCTAGGAGAAGACACAAGCATTGAATGAAAAGATAGCACATATATTATCTCTCACTACCAACACAATGTCATATTGAAAGCTCTTCGGTGCAGGGACTCCTAATGTTACGTTTATGTCTCAAGAGCTTATTCCCATTATGTGTTATATGATTATGTCACGTGTATCACTGCTGTGAAGCGCTATGCTATGCATAGATGGTGCTATATAAATAAAGATATACATACATGCATACATATAATGACAAATACACAGCAATCTATCACATCAAACTTTACTTATGTGAGTACATTGGTGCATCAAAGTAAGAACCAAGCCTAATTCTGCAACAGTAAATGACAACTTTAGTAACATTCTTCCCGAGATTCACATTGAAAGGTTTATCAGCACTTAAGGCAGCAGTTCTGAGGTTAAATAAGTTAAAATATGTTTTGTTGCTTCTTCATTTCTTCAGAGGTAAAATCTCTGTGTTGTCCTTGAATCTATGGCTCACTGGCTCTGGCCCTCTCCCTGCAGAGTGATGTAATAACACAGTGATAGCCAAGTGCTAGGGACTATGAAGTCACTTATACTGGAGGCTGATATAAACACAGAGACAGTGGATCTGTTCCACCCACCACCGCACAGCAGAATGGAACATTTGGTTGCTGTTGTTTCACCGCCGGCGTTCGGCTGCAGGGGGACCCTCCACAGCCGCCAGTCGCTTCTAAGCTAAGTTTTACTGGTTAAGGTAGGTGGTTAATTTAAGGTGTTTAGGGTAAGGGTTAAACATAGGGACTTGGCGACTTGTGCCGGCAACAGGGTGAGTAGAGACAAAGCGTCGGTGGTCACATGGTCGAACGGCCGTGACCAACTGTACTAGACCGCATCACAGGCCCATGCAGTGGTTATACTGTAACTAAGATATAAAGCAGCGATTGTGCATGTGTTCAAATTATTTCTGCTAATGCTTTCCAAGCCTACAATCTTATTAACACCGTAAAACTACTGTAAGTTGTTATCATTATGATCTCTTACTTTTTATAAGGTGACGTGTAAAGAGGGGGACTCACCTGCACTGCTGGAGCGGGAATTTCCTCATTAAATTTCTTGGTTAAATTGCTGAGCTGCGAAACCGAATTCCTGATACATTCCTCTATCCACCTATTGAAGTCAGCCTCGGGAAGCATGCTGTACGGCATCTATGAGGAGAAGTAGGACTGCATTGAGGCTCACTCATCAGGCACCAAGCAAAGAACTCACCTGTGCCTGGGGTGGAGACAGCCTTGTATATGAGACACCTTTTAGATGTACACTATCATTGCTTAAAACAGTACTTTTTTATTTTTTTTAACAAACTGCATATGTAGGTACAGTAAATAATCCCTCATAAGAAACTGTAAGAATCATTTTATAAAGAGAGGACTTCCCCAGAGACTAAAAAGTCAACAGGTGAGTGAAAGGATGATCATCATTTACTTTCATACAGTTTTAATTTGTGGTTAAGCTGGGTTTCCTTAGTTTAGGGAAAGTGTGTAACCATTTGACCATCTCTTCTCCAAGGAGCTTGAAAACCCCCTTTATGTTCATTCATCATAAGAAAAAGCTAACACTCGACCTCCAGTTTTAACTTAATTTATGCCATGTAGAAATAGATGGTAAAGAACTACCCAACTGTATGCTGCTCTCACCTTCCAGACCGAACGTATCTACTCCCAAATGTATGTAGTTGTACTCACCAATCAAGGACCACGTAAGTGAAGACCTTAGAAAAGTGAATAGGATAAATCTCATCACGCACACTGTACCTGAGACGCCTGTACTTCAGCAGCATGGAGCACCTGTCTTGCCAGTTCTCGCTGCATGGCAAGGAAGGTGAGCAAGAGCCGATGAAGCCACTGCAGGGACAGAGAGATGCAGCTTGGCAACTCAGACAGCAGCAGGGAGTATAATGCCATGTAGGTGTTCATGATGTCCTCCTCCTCCCACGTCACTTTGCCTGTCTGACTACGTTTCTCTTCCAGTTTTTCATAGTCCAGTAGCTTGTCCGTGTGCTTCCGGATCAGGTTCTGAGGACCCTCGAGGCATTTAGATAAGTTGCTAAGAGGCAGCAGGACCAGTAACTGCAGCCTCCTTTTCTGTAGGTTAATGAGAGAAACGTTTGAAGTGAACACTTAGAACAATCTGATATGCATCTTTAATTGATCAATCAGGGAGATTGTTACTGAGCAATGCACTGCATGCATCTCTAGGAAAGTCTTAGGCTTTGTCCATAGTGAAAGCGCGCGAGCGCTACAGTGCTACAGTGCTAAAGTGCTACTTGCCTCGGGGGAGCTTTCCTCTCCGTGTGTGGACTGTAGGTGTGGACTGTAGGTTTGTGTGGATGTGTGGACTGTAGGTTTTTGGAAAGCGAGCAAGGGGGTGGGCACGTTGGGCGCGGTCTTGACGTGGGGGTCGTGTCAAGGAAATGTCATGCATGAGAACACGCCTTTAGCAAATAATAAAATGCATAATGCCATGCAATTTACAGAAGTATTCTGCAAACATTTATATATACACTATGTCATGCATGAAAACATGCCTTGTTAAAAAAAAATTACAAAATGTGATGCATTGAAATAAGTATTGTACACTACAAAAAAATTTTTATATATAAGTAATGGACAATACATCAGAGATTTCTCTCCATATATTATCATTTATATTTCTGCCATGGAATGAATTAAAGGTTCACGTTTGTAAACCTCCAAAATCAAATGTTCAATAGTTGAGTTGTCTAAATTGTCACAGCAAGCACAACTCGACTGACAAAAAGTTATTTGAACAGTATCCAGGCAGAATAGCTTACTAAATTTTCATTGGCTGTTAGCCGTTCACAAGACCAGGCTGCCTCGCTGCAATAGCTAACAAGTTTATCTCCTCTGCTTTTGGTATCCTTGTATATCACGTGCACGTGCAAGCTAGCGCTCACTATGGCTATGCGCTTTGGAATACACACGTTTGTTTGTAGCGTGAGCTATGTAGCTCGCTCCGTATCTTGCACTATGGATGAGGCCTTACACGGCAATCCTCCATGTAGAGGCCTAGCAAGGAGAGGACACTAATACTTTGCTATTCTGTATGAGGAGGGCATCTACTGTGAAGATCAGTAGGTGACTATATGAGGGGAGAAGGTGTTACAGTATATAGCTGTGCTCTACAACACTATCATGTTCAGGAAATAATAATGGAGTGATGCTCTGTGGGCTCCACTGAAAAAATGAATGACATGTTAAATTCCAACAATTTGGTCACGTACAAACTCCGGGTAGATTTTCTTGTACAACTCTTCAGAAAAACACTGGAACTGCTGGGCCGGTCCCTCCAGTAGAGACGCTTGGGGTGGAATGCTGAAGACGACCTGGGAACACAACAGGGTGTGTATACATGCTGATTAGAGCAGATGTAAAGGCACTGAACACACTTCTACAAACCTCCATATTATAACCACTTCACTGAAAGGGAGGTAGCTAAAGCTAAGGCGATAACACACGTATCTGCAGTAAGTACATTTGAAATAAAATGACTGGGATATTTTACATTTTTGCACTGTATATAAGCCTAAATATGTGACGATTTGTAATACTGAGTGTATTAGGAAGCTGAGTAGCATTGGAATTATTTTCTTATCTTTCTGGCTAATCTTCACCCAGTTTTATTTTTACATATAGTTCAACAGACAGAGTTGCACTGATGCTACGAAGGTGCAAAACTAAACAATTCTATATAAAAAAAAAATCACAACGTTCCAATCCTAGTTAGGCACCATTTTTAGAATGTACCCCCTCCAAACACCATTTGTGTATTGTGTTTCAGTGACTGTGCATTCCCAGAGAAATGCTAAGTATATTCACTTTTCATATCAAGGATGTAAAAAGCCCTAGTGTTTGTTTGCATGGTACACTCTGCAACAATTTAGTGCATGTAGCAACTGGTTAAGATGCAATTCATCTTCCCATGGACTCTTGTACTTTATAGGCAGTCCTTTTTACATCCTGGACATTGCTATTGCCCTCTGTGTATTCACTCATATTATTGTATTGTATTGTATTGTATGTCTTTATTTGTATAGCGCCATTAATGTACATAGTGCTGCAGAGTAGTAATACACATTGTAATCATATAAATAACAAATAATATAAATAACAGGTCATGGGAATAAGTGCTTCAGACATAAATGTAACATTTAGGAAGAGGAGTCCCTGCTCCGAGGAGCTTACAGTCTAATTGGTATGTAGGAGGAACGTACAGAGACAGTAGGAGGGCATTTTGGTAAGTGCTTCTGCAGGGGGGCATTATCCTTAGGAAGCTTTCAGCAGCAGTATATCACATCTTACTTTGCAATACTTGCTTGTCTCTTGTTATTTATGGTGAGGAGTCCCCTCCATTTTACAATTTTTTTCTATGTACTTTTAATGGTACATCAATAAAATTATTTATACTTGACTCGGTATTCCCATGTGCTCTCTTAGGCTACGCTTATAGTGCCGGCGACGGTCGCTGGAAAATCAAATAGAGGTGACTTCCAGCGATCGCGACCAATCCGTCGCTCCGTCGTGTTGCGCTTACTATAAGCGCACGCGACGGCGGCAATGCATTTGTTTTGCCGTGACTTCGCGTCGCCGGCACTATAAGCGCAGCCTTAGGGAATCTCTCTTGTTGTTTCCATTTATCCATATCCCTGAGCACCGTTAGAACTTGTTTGTTAGAGTTAATTCTAGCTTGTGGGTACTATTCTATTATCTTGGGGCTCGGATGCGGTATTTTTCTGTGTTTTGAATATATATAAAACTTCACTTCATATAGCACTTCTCTCCTAATGGGACTCAAAGCGCTTCACAATTACAGTATAGTGCGCAGTACGCACAAAGAGCTGACACCGGGAGTTGAACCAGGTTCCCCTGATTTAAAATTAGTGACAGTGTTTGCAGAGTCAGTGACTTCACTCACTAAGCTGATATTTATATACACAAAATGTGACAGTCATGGATTCTGTAGGCTAAAGTGCGGTGCAGTAAGTGTGCTTTCCAGCATGCAGGCGATGATTAAACTCCTCTGGAGAGGCTAGCTGAAGGTGCAGCTAATTAAGACAGACTGAACTCCTGAATGCAACAGTGTTTAAAGACAGTCAGCAAGCTGCCAGAGCTGAGAGACTTTCCCTAACCAGTAAGGACACTGGTTGGTACAGTTCTGCATGCCTGCTGGATACAGGGCCTGCTGGGACTGCCTGGGACCCACAGCTAGGAATAGAATCTCCATTAAACCAGACAAGCCTGCTGGACGCAGGGCTTGCATACAAGTTACCAGCATTCCAACCCTGCTGAGGGAGAAGAGCTGTCCTTTCTACAAGGTAACGCAATATCCAGAGGGATTTCCTGGACTCGCCTGGGATAGAGTTGTCACACCTCAAGATAAGGACTTTTTTGTATATGTTGTAGTGCTTGGGACTGGAAGTAGCCTAGCTACCCAATGGGACATTCAGGAACATTGCTGTCTAGTTAGCCTCCCTACTGTGGAGTAGGTTTTGTTTTTATGATTTGTTTTGCCTTAAAGGGACAGTGTGCTTACATCGCTGTGTTTTGGCTATGGTGACCCACGTGATTAGGTCACGTGATTTATGTGTCAGTCACTCTGCTACCGGAAATCTGGTGTTTGATAGTTGCAGCGTCTATTAGCTGTTGTGATTATTGAACTTTGTTTGGGCAGGAGACGAGAGGTCATGTGAGAGTAACAGGAGCTGTTATTTGGGTCCATGTAGGTCCTGCTTTGCGGCAGTAGACTCTGGGAAACCATAAGTTACCTGAAGGCTGTCTGTTACCCTAAACCTAGACCTGTCTGTCCACTGGAGCATGGCCAGCAAGTAGCTGAATGAAAACTGTTGTTATTTCGTTCCACAACCTAGATTAGCTGGAGCCTGGGATCCCCGAGATACACTTACCCACTGCAAGTTTTCATCTTACTTGTCATAAGTAAGTATTTCTCTGCAGCTAACAATCGTTATTAAAATTTGTAACAGTACTATGCTATGGAGCGTGCGCTTCTCTTTTTATGTTGTTTGAGATTTTCATTGTTGATTTGGTAGATCATCTGAGAAGCTGCCCAGGACTCCTGAATACAGGTTTTTATTTCCCACAGATATCCATTGGCAGTGGCGGATTTCCCATTAGGCCCATTAGGCTCGGGCGGCAAAATTTTGGGGCGGCAAAATTTTGGGGCAGCAAAAATGTTCGCCCCATATACATTTGCTGTGCTCTCGGGCATATCGGACATAATGGGAATGCACTTATATGTGTCGGCCGCCTCCTTGCTGCTGCCCCCTCCATCACCTTTGGAATCCCAGTGTCTAATGATGTCTCGGATGCCCGAACGTGACGTCAGACGGCATCTCGTTGCCATGGCAATGTGACGTCAAATGATGTCATGACATCGAGTTACCATGACAACACGATGCCATGTGCCATCACGTTTATTACGTATATGGCGTCATTTGACACTGGGATTCCAAAGTAGATGTGGGGCAGAAGCAAGGAGGCAGCAGGACACACATAAGTGCCTATGGACAGCAAATTTTCAAATCAATTATTTTGCTTTATTATATTTTTCACAGTTATTCATTGCACTGTATTGTTAACTTAACAGTACAGCTTAGCGCTGACATCTTTTTTTTATATATATATATATATATATATATATTTTATATATATATATATATATATATATATATATATATATATATATATATATATTATTGCACTCGTATGTTGCAAAAAGAGGGTGAGACTTTTATTTACATATTGAAGAGGGTGAAAGCATTGATATGTAAATAAAAGTCTCACTCCCTTTTTGCAAAGTTCCTACAAGTGCCAACTGTTTTTTTTCATGGAGTGTTCTGCTCATGAAAGAGATAGCAGGTAAAATAAAATGTTTTACATGACATCAGCGTAATTTGGTTTCCTTTAAAAAGATGTAACCCCTCTGACAGTAACTGTTTTACTTATTTGTATCTTGTAAAAAATTAACATTCATAAATATGTGTGTGTGTGTGTGTACATACACATGTGTGTGTGTGTGTGTTCCAGGGTCTGCAACATGTTTCCAAAAGGTCAGAGGTCAGAGGAGACATAGGCCCATATTTACAAAGCGGTACAATGCCATAAGACCCGTTCTGATGCTGAAAGACACCTGACCACCTATTCAACTGTATGGACTGCATGGTGTCTAGTGAAATAGCACTGCCCAGTAAATACAGTATGGCTCAAAATAACAGACCCCGTATTCATCCCTGTTCGGAGCTCACCTCTAGATTCTTCACATAACGTGCAGCATTTTCCTTCAGTTGAGTGACGCCAGTTGTCAGTGCCTGAAACTTCTCTGCCAAGCTGTCAAACTCCTTGTTTTCTCTCTGCCGAGAAAGAGAGCTGCTACTGAATGGCACCAAGATAGTGGCAAACCGAACCCTCAACTGCACCAGGCTATACCCTCCTGCGATTATGGGACATTTATTCAACATCCTCATCTCTGTGTCATTTAATTCCAGGGGACGAATTTATCATTTGGATCTACTTTGTCTGCACAAAAACTGCAGGAGTGACAGATAAATGGAAAATGTTTGAGGGAAAAGAACTTTAAAGAGAGAAGAAAAAGAAAAGACTTGACAAAGGAAGCCTCCTATGACTGTGTCTTACCCAGGGCACTATGCCTGCTTGGCGCTTGAACATTTGGCTTAAGCGTTGAGTTTTCTTAGACAATGTATGAGTGTTGAGACTGGACACCCGCTCCCGCAGAGTCCGCTGCTCCACCCGGACGTACTTGCTGGCTGTGGAAATACAGAACAGAGGGGGTCTAGCAGAAACCTGGACATACAATGGCGGTGATGTCATTTATAGGAGCCTTCCCTCCAGTGCACTCAAGACATGTGCTGCCAATAGCTTTGAGTTTAATATTGCTTATTATTTACATATTGCTATGGGCGATATGGAAATAGTAGGGCACCCACCCTCCTAATTATGTCAAGATAAATGCATCAACTGCACAGCACTCAGTAGAGCAATATGTGCAATAAGATCCTCTTCCTACCAATCCATCAGTATAGTTATGGCGGAGAATGAAGTTAGACATAGCACACAGTGTTACAGGGGAGGATTGAAATACTGTGTCGCAGTTGTAACAATTCCAATTTTTGCATTGGACCAAATAGTTTACTAAGCACTGTAATGTGTACCATGAATTATGTTTCATATACTATCTAAAGGAAATACTGTAAGTTCCACTGGTTGATTTTGTGGTATTTCCTATTGGTTTCTATATGTACAGACTACTTGATACCTTCCCTTGGTCAAGGTATTGGTGAATAACAGTCCCTACCTCCATTTATCCGTTCCATTTATTCCATTTAAACGTCTATTCTATCTTTTTTTCAGTCATCTCTTTTCAATGAATTGAGGTGAAGAAAACAGACAGATCCTTGTTGCTGCACATTTAATGCCTCTTGTCATAATATGATTCATGTAAAGAAATTAAAATTACTTGAATTCAAAATAATGCAAAATTATTTGGGTGTAAGACTAACAAATTAGTAAAAACAATTAAAACTGTGTGTTGAGGGGGAGGGGGGCGTACTTGAAACTAAAGTATAGACATTATATTGGCATGCAGAGTATCCGCCAAGGAATATAATGTGAACAGGTACTGTATATTAAAGCTGCAGACCAAGTCATATCCTATACGTGTGTTTTATAATACTATAAATCAGTTCTATGCTATGAGAAAATACTTGTAGCATTTTTTTAAACAACTCTGAATTACATTTTTAATGTATTATAATGTAACAAAAGTGAATGGGAGATCCATGGCACTATGGATTTTTGAAAAGAAACGTATTCTTTCAGTGACACACACGACGTTCCGAACTGCACAGAGTTCTTTTACAAGTGACTGGCATATAATGTAACAAGCTTTTTGTTTCTATAGCAAAGTCTATTCTATTACAAAGTCACAGATACTGAGTCAATACTCCTTTGTAGCCATTTAGTGAACCCCTGAGCTGAATCTTCACCGATCGATCACAGGAGAACGGATCGATCGGCATCTTAGCTACTTACTTATCATTGCTGCATTAAAGAGGCTTGTTGATGATAAACACTGGTTATATATAGGCTGTTCTATTAATATAAGCAGATCCTTGGGTTATAGCCAGAAGTTCAGTAGTTTAACACTTCTAGTTAAAGAATTGTAGTAGACTATTATAAAAAGAACAGTTTTGCAAAATCCTGATGAAGTGGCAGCAAATAGTGTTCTCCTGGTCTTTAGTTAAGGTAGAACTCATGTGCATAAATTGCTAGACAAGGGACATTTCGAGGGGCAGCATTAGGCTGCGCTTATGGTGATGGCGACAGCGGCGCTGACGTTGCGTCAAAACCAATGCATTGCCGCCGTCGTGTGCACTTATAGTAAGTCATCTCAATTTGATTTTTCCAGCGACCGTAGCCTGACTTCACCGTCGCCATCGCCTCGCCGACACTTTAAGCGCAGCCCAAGACAGTTTCCCTGCACTAATATTCCATATGAATGGAATATATCAAATGTATCTGCAAGTTTATCTATGGCTTCTTCGTAACAGGTCTTTGCGGTTTTATCCGTTGGCAACATAGAGTATCCAGCTTGTTGCAATTCAAAAGTAGCCTTTTAACAAAAGGGGTTGTTTACTAATAGTCAATGTTTGTAAAATCACCCTGTTGCCACACAAAAAAGATGGCTGCCGTGTTTATCCCCATAGCTATTATTTTGGTTAAGGGTGCTCTTTATATAGTATCTGGAGATAAGATCTATCTATCTCCAATAAATATATCATGGCAAAGGTCTGTAAATTGTATATATCTGAAGTATTATACCACAATTATCTCCACAGCACTAGAATGGCCTCCCACCGAAACGCCTAGTGCTGCAATAGAAAAATCAAGTACAACTCTCCCCCCTTCCTCTGTGATGGCGTCACATGCTCTGTGATGTCACACGCGCCCTATGCGTGTTTCACCAATAGTTTTCGTCTGGGTTAGTGTCAGCGGTCCTACATCTGGGATTCTATAGTGCATCGTTGCCATGGAGATTTCAGACGCTGTATTATATTTCATGTGCATTTGTACTGTATGTCGTAAGGGTCGTTGTGCTCAATCAGTTCGTTTTTTCAGCCCTCCTAGCGACCATCCTTTATCAGGTAACATTCTATGTTAGCGTTTTGCACCATAATTCTTGCTCTGTCTCAAGCACTTTATAATGTGCTGATCTTTACTAAACACCATTTTGTAACTATGCACTCGATGAGGTCATCATGCCGTCACCAATTCAAAATAATATTTATTACATTATCAAATAATTCTTAAATGTAATAACCTACTGTGACATTCCTATAATTACTTACTGTGCTTTTTTTCTGCAAGACACGGCGAAAAATAAAAAGGGGTCCCTTTTTTCTGGTCTGTCTGTCTGTCCACACACACATTGGCTTTAGAGGTACATTGCTTATTTGTACATGTAGAACATGTTTGACTAATAGCTTGGTAGGAATTCTATTATGGAGGAATCTTTGGTGTGTTGGGGTCGGCTAGGGGGGTGGCTGTGGGGGGTAGTTCCCCTAGAAAGGGAGCTTAGGCCCCCTGGGTGAGTGGTGTGTGGGGGGAGTGGGGTTGGAGGGGACAGGATTTAACCTATTGTATGCCATAGCAGTTATACCTGTATAGTATACAATGGGCAATGAGCTAGTTAGGGTCATTAACGTTGGAATATGTATTTATTTATTTATGTGCCATAGCGAATTTAAAGATATTTTCTGGCACTGGGAGACTCCTTACAGCCTATTTAACTCTATGGCCTTCCAGGGCAGGAAGGTCTTTAATGGCAGAAACTGCTTAATAAATATGGGCCACAGGCCCAGATGCACGAACCTCCATTAGCCTATTTAATTTAACGTTAACCAAAATCAACATTGCGTTAATCCTAATGTATTCACTGAAATAACGTATCGATATATTTCTACGGATGTTAGATTTACTCATGTGCAAATCAGATACTAATGATCCGTTTGCCTAACATCGTAGATGCACTAAACTCCATTAAGGTGAGTGCAGGAAAATAACGTTAGGATAAATAGGTCACCCCTAAACTTGCTGTTAATCCCAACCAGACCATGATTATCCTAACGTTATGTCATAGAATTCCCTATAAAGACAAATATGTGTTAAAGTAAAAGGTGGTAGAATTGTATTTAGTATAGAGGTGCAGTGTCAGAGCTGTGAGTGGGGATATAATGCAGGAGGAGTAAGCTGCAGTGTCAGCGCTGTGAGTGGGGATATAATGCAGGAGTAAGCTGCAGTGTCAGAGCTGTGAGTGGGGATATAATGCAGGAGGAGTAAGCTGCAGTGTCAGAGCTGTGAGTGGGGATATAATGCAGGAGTAAGCTGCAGTGTCAGCGCTGTGAGTGCGGATATAATGCAGGAGTAAGCTGCAGTGTCAGAGCTGTGAGTTGGGATATAAAATGCAGTGTCAGCGCTGTGAGTGGGGATATAATGCAGGAGTAGTAAGCTGCAGTGTCAGAGCTGTGAGTGCGGATATAATGCAGGAGTAAGCTGCAGTGTCAGAGCTGTGAGTGGGGATATAATGCAGGCGTAAGCTGCAGTGTCAGAGCTGTGAGTGCGGATATAATGCAGGAGTAAACTGCAGTGTCAGAGCTGTGAGTGGGGATATAATGCAGGAGTAAACTGCAGTGTCAGAGCTGTGAGTGCGGATATAATGCAGGAGTAAGCTGCAGTGTCAGAGCTGTGAGTGCGGATATAATGCAGGAGTAAGCTGCAGTGTCAGAGCTGTGAGTGCGGATATAATGCAGGAGTAAGCTGCAGTGTCAGAGCTGTGAGTGCGGATATAATGCAGGAGGAGTAAGCTGCAGTGTCAGAGCTGTGAGTGCGGATATAATGCAGGAGTAAGCTGCAGTGTCAGAGCTGTGAGTGGGGATATAAAATGCGGTGTCAGCGCTGTGAGTGGGGATATAATGCAGGAGTAATCTGCAGTGTCAGAGCTGTGAGTGCGGATATAATGCAGGAGTAAGCTGCAGTGTCAGAGCTGTGAGTGCGGATATAATGCAGGAGTAAGCTGCAGTGTCAGAGCTGTGAGTGCGGATATAATGCAGGAGGAGTAAGCTGCAGTGTCAGAGCTGTGAGTGCGGATATAATGCAGGAGTAAGCTGCAGTGTCAGAGCTGTGAGTGGGGATATAAAATGCGGTGTCAGCGCTGTGAGTGGGGATATAATGCAGGAGTAATCTGCAGTGTCAGAGCTGTGAGTGCGGATATAATGCAGGAGTAAGCTGCAGTGTCAGAGCTGTGAGTGCGGATATAATGCAGGAGGAGTAAGCTGCAGTGTCAGAGCTGTGAGTGGGAATATAATGCAGGAGGAGTAAGCTGCAGTGTCAGAGCTGTGAGTGCGGATATGCAGGAGTAAGCTGCAGTGTCAGCGCTGTGAGTGCGGATATAATGCAGGAGTAAGCTGCAGTGTCAGAGCTGTGAGTGGGGATATAAAATGCAGTGTCAGCGCTGTGAGTGGGGATATAATGCAGGAGTAAGCTGCAGTGTCAGAGCTGTGAGTGGGGATATAATGCAGGAGGAGTAAGCTGCAGTGTCAGAGCTGTGAGTGCGGATATAATGCAGGAGGAGTAAGCTGCAGTGTCAGAGCTGTGAGTGGGGATATAATGCAGGAGTAAGCTGCAGTGTCAGAGCTGTGAGTGCGGATATAATGCAGGATTAAGCTGCAGTGTCAGAGCTGTGAGTGGGGATATAAAATGCAGTGTCAGCGCTGGGAGTGGGGATATCAGATGCAGTGTCAGCGCTGTGAGTGGGGATATCATGCAGGAAGTAGTAAGCTGCAGTGTCAGAGCTGTGAGTGCGGATATAATACAGGAGTAAGCTGCAGTGTCAGAGCTGTGAGTGCGGATATAATACAGGAGTAAGCTGCAGTGTCAGAGCTGTGAGTGGGGATATAATGCAGGAGGAGTAAGCTGCAGTGTCAGAGCTGTGAGTGCGGATATAATGCAGGAGGAGTAAGCTGCAGTGTCGGAGCTGTGAGTGGGGATATAATGCAGGAGTAAGCTGCAGTGTCAGCGCTGTGAGTGGGGATATAAAATGCAGTGTCAGCGCTGGGAGTGGGGATATCAGATGCAGTGTCAGCGCTGTGAGTGGGGATATCATGCAGGAAATAGTAAGCTGCAGTGTCAGAGCTGTGAGTGCGGATATAATACAGGAGTAAGCTGCAGTGTCAGAGCTGTGAGTGGGGATATAATGCAGGAGGAGTAAGCTGCAGTGTCAGAGCTGTGAGTGCGGATATAATGCAGGAGGAGTAAGCTGCAGTGTCAGAGCTGTGAGTGCGGATATAATGCAGGAGGAGTAAGCTGCAGTGTCAGAGCTGTGAGTGGGGATATAATGCAGGAGTAAGCTGCAGTGTCAGAGCTGTGAGTGCGGATATAATGCAGGAGTAAGCTGCAGTGTCAGAGCTGTGAGTGGGGATATAAAATGCAGTGTCAGCGCTGTGAGTGGGGATATAATGCAGGAGTAAGCTGCAGTGTCAGAGCTGTGAGTGCGGATATAATGCAGGAGTAAGCTGCAGTGTCAGAGCTGTGAGTGGGGATATAAAATGCAGTGTCAGCGCTGTGAGTGGGGATATAATGCAGGAGTAGTAAGCTGCAGTGTCAGAGCTGTGAGTGCGGATATAATGCAGGAGTAAGCTGCAGTGTCAGAGCTGTGAGTGCGGATATAATGCAGGAGGAGTAAGCTGCAGTGTCAGCGCTGTGAGTGGGGATATAATGCAGGAGTAAGCTGCAGTGTCAGAGCTGTGAGTGGGGATATAATGCAGGAGTAAGCTGCAGTGTCAGAGCTGTGAGTGGGGATATAATGCAGGAGTAAGCTGCAGTGTCAGCGCTGGGAGTGGGGATATCAGATGCAGTGTCAGCGCTGTGAGTGGGGATATAATGCAGGAGTAAGCTGCAGTGTCAGCGCTGGGAGTGGGGAAGTTCTGCACAGCAGTTTTGAGGTACACAGATCTCACCGACTTCCTTGAATCTCTTGTACTTGTTGATGTTAAGATTCACCTCCTGCATAGTAGCAGACGCTCTCTGCAGTGCAACGCGTGACTTGTCGTTGGGGGGGACGCTCTCCAGGATCTTTTGCAGTAACAGCGGGTACTTGGTGATACGCTGCACGGGCATTACCAGGTAGAAGCTGAGGTCAAATGATTGGGCTGTAGACCTGTGTGAGAGTGCGAGCAGATAAATACTATGTGTGTACTACTGTAATACTTTCACTGATTGATATATACCGTATTTCCTCGATTCTAAGACGCACCTTTTTTCACATTTTAACATGTCTGAAATCGAGAAGCGTCTTAGAATCGATGTCTTTGAAAAAAGGTTACCAGTATTTGCACCTGGTTCCTGTACCAGTATGGCCGCTAATGCCTTCTACTATTTGTCTCCCGGATCCAGGTTGGCTGCGCTGCTGCCGCATTCTGTTACCCGCACTTTGGTTGGACACGCTTCTCTGTCTCTGTCTTCCACATCCTCATTGCCTGAACTACCGAGCTCTCACCTCTCACCTCGCTGTCCCATCCAATCCCCTGGCCGCTTTCTTGGCAGTGGCCGGCGGGTCGGGCCTGTGCTGTGTCGCGTTCTCCTCCCAACCCCCAGAAGACAGTCCGTGTGTGCACCCCGGGCCCAGCATGGAAGAGGAGCCCGGCGGCCCAGCCTCATAGAGAAAAGGTAAGGTGCAAAACAGCGCTAATGATATTGATTGAAATTAAATAAATGTTCAGGCAGCCAGGTGGATGACTGGTAGTACAACCAGTCAGGGAAGCAAAATGAGAAAAAAGGTTAAACCGGCGCCAAAGGGGGGTAAATACCAGACCAGTGGAGGGTGTGACAGTCCAAATACAGTCCTTGGGATGCTGAATAGTGATGATTTCAACTCAGCAGTGTATATGTGGAAAAAGAAAAGAAAAAGATAATGGTGCAGTAAATCAACACAGGGGGGGGGGGGAAATGCACAGATAATTTACAGATAATGACAAACAAGACATACAAACATGAAACAATAGCACGGCCTAAATATTAATAAAAAGCAATTTATTTGTGTGGAAAGTGCATGAACCGCATCCGGAGGGGTAAAATTACAACCCTACTCACAGAATGCTGGAAGGGTACAGGCAATGATCTGGTGCGTGCAGCTGGGCTCTCAAGATGGCGACCGGAGCACTTGGGCTGGCGTCTACACGTGACTGGAATGCCAGGCTGGTGACTCAGATGACGGGACCTCTGGGCGGACGTGACGTCACCTCCGTTGTAATTTCTCCACCGGCTCACAGGTCTCCAGTCCTCCAGTCCTCCTCAGCAGCCGCAATATCGCCGCACCGGTTTTAAAACACTTTTCAGAGACTGCAGATTTCTCCTTAGGAACTGCAGACTTCTTCCACACAGTGAAACACTCTAAAAACTTGGAACTTCCCAACGCGTTTCGTACGCATGCGCGTACTTTTTCAAGGGATGTGCTTGTCTAATAGTCTCCATGGTATATATACCATCAGTCCAAAGTCCTGGTTGGTTAATTGGATGGCATTAACCCCACTTAGGGCTAATAGATCACAGCACATGAACAAAGGCCTGTTGCTAATCAACATACATTACAAACATATAACATTAATTGGGATAACAGAAAAAAGAGAGGAAAAACATTAAAAACATTTAAAAAGACATTTAAAAAGACATTAAAAATATACAATGGCAGAACAATGAATTAATGACTTAAAATAGAATGACGCAAATAAATAATTATAAAAAGGCTTTGAGTTCAAAATCGATATTCATTCCTTTAGGGGAGAGAGTTTTAAGTTCATATATCCAGTAAGCCTCACGTATACTGGCCTGCTGGAGTCTACTCCCCCCTCTGGGGTTAACATCAACTTGTTCAATTGCCTGACAGATAAGACCCTTGGGATTTTGATCATGGTACAGAGAGAAATGGTGTGAGACACTATGTGTCACTAAGCCCTTTTTAATGTTGTAAATATGCTCATAGACACGTCTCTGGAATGTTCTCCCTGTTCTGCCCACATATTGCAAGCCACAAGGGCATTGCAATAAATATATAACATATGTAGAGTGGCAGTTGATGAAATTATATATAGGGTAACTCTTATTAGTAACACTAGATGTAAATTTTTTTGAGTTTTTACTAAATGAACATGCTACGCATTTTGCACAGGTGAAGAAACCTTTTACATTCCCTCCTAGTTTCTGCTTTTTTTGGTTCACCGGACAACTGGGGGCTAATTTAGATTTTAAGTTATTTGCCTTAGAAAATATAATATTGGCTTTTTTTGGAAGGATATCTGCCAATATTTCATCTTGTAATAAAATAGGCCAATGCTTATTTATAATTTGTTTAATTTTTGGCGCCATCTCATTGTATTGAGTGATGAACGCTACCTGGTTGTGACGTGTATTTATTGTTTCCTTCTTTTTGACCTCATATTGAAGTAAAGTGTCCCTATTTATCTCATTTACCTGATCAAAAGCCTCATTTAATTCAACCTCTCGATATTTTCTATTAATGAATTTTTGTTTTAGATCTTCTGCTTGTTTCTTAAAAATCTCGTCTTCTGAACAGTTACGTTTCAGACGTACCAATTGTCCCTTTGGAATGTTTCGCAGCCACTGTGGATTATGGTGACTATCCGCGCGCACATAGTTATTTGCCTGCACAGGCTTGAAAAAGGTTTTTGTGTGCAATATATCATCTTTGACATATATGTGGAGGTCCAAAAAGTCAATGTGTTCAGTACTAAAACTACAGGTGAATTTTAAATTAAGGTGATTGTGATTTAAATATGTGCAAAAATCATTTAAAGAATCCTGAGTGCCTGACCAAATGAAAATCACATCGTCAATGTAGCGCCGCCAGAGCACCAGGTTTGCTCCTAGTGGACAGTTGTTCCAAATGAACTCCTCCTCCCAACTATCCATAAATAAGTTGGCATAACTAGGAGCAAACCTCGTACCCATGGCGGTACCACATTTCTGAATGTAATAGTGGGAATTGAAGGTAAAGTAATTGTGTGTTAAGATAAACCAAATACTTTCCATCAGGAAATCCCTCTTAGTGCGTGAATAGCCACTGGAGTGTTCCAGTTTGCGAGACACGGCCTGGCATCCTTGATGATGGTCAATAACTGTGTATAAGGATGTTACATCCGCTGTCGCAAGAATGTATCCTTGCTGCCATTTCAGATCTTTTAAAATTTGTAGCGTATGTGTCGTGTCTCGCAAATAGGATCTACCACCGGTGACTATAGGTTGAAGATGGTGATCTATAAATTGTGAAAGATTTGAAGTGAGGGAAGAAATACCAGAAATAATAGGTCTCCCCGGAGGTGCAGTTAAATGTTTGTGAATTTTAGGTATAAAGTAAAATAACGGTGTACGTGGAAACTGAACAGATAGAAATTTAAACTCATCCTCACACAATGCCCCACTATCTACACCAGAAGTCAACAATTCTCCCAGTTCGGCTTTGAAATGCACCAAAGGGTCACTGTTAAGGGGGAGGTATGTGGTCTCATCTCCTAGTAATCTCATGGACTCTTTTAGATAATACTCTTTGTCCATGACCACAATACCCCCACCCTTATCAGCCGATTTGATAACAATCGAGTCATTATTCTCCAGATCTTGGACTGCCTCTTTTTCTTTAATATTAAAATTATCTTTTTTGATTTTGTATGTTCTACATGAGTTCTCTAGATCCATGCTGACCATTTCTACAAAGGAGCTTACTAGATGTCCTTGCGCGAACTTTGGATAGAACGTGGATGCTTTTTTAAAAATCTTTTCTTGAGGCTCCGCAGTGCTGCGTACCTCTTGAATGGGATTGGTTTGGTTAGTAATTTTATCCCTAGCAAAATATTTTTTCAGGGCGAGTTTGCGGGCAAATTTGTGAACATCTATGTAGAGATTAAAACTATTTGGTCCACAGACTGGAGCAAACTTAAGCCCTTTGTTGAGTACTTTTTTCTCAATATCGGTGAGCTGGTACTGACTTATATTAAAGATATTCGGATACTCTTTTGTAGTTTTTACCCGATTTCTACTAGTACCTCCTCTTCTCCCTCGGGTCCTGTCTTTCTTTTTTTGTAGTTTAGTGGAGGTTGGATTTCTGATACATGTTTGATTATTTCCACCTCTGGGAAGATGTGATCTCTTTCCTTCCTCCACTCTAAAAAAGAGAAATTTGATTTAATGGCTGGTGTGGGGAGTGGTGTATACGAGATGCTCTCCACATCACTCTCTGATCCTATATCCGACAGCAGTGTATATCTATTGCTGACCGGAATGGGAATTGATTGAGGTAATGTTAGTGCATCATATCGTTCCTTAGCTCTTTTTTGTTGCAGATATAGATTTTTATCATGCAAAGGTTGCTTAACCGGAACGAACGGTGTGGGAACCAGTACATTACTAGAGGATTTTTTTGGGGCATTATTAACTCCCTTTTGTATATATCTGCTCCTTTTAGCATTGGATTCTTTGGATCCTATCGTTACATTGGGTTTCTTATTATCTACATTTATAGCATTAATCTCTTTAGATTTCTTTGCCCAATCTCTCTGACAACCAGTGTCATAGTCTTGTTTATCCCTAAAAAAATTTTGTACGCGCATGCGTACGAAACGCGTTGGGAAGTTCCAAGTTTTTAGAGTGTTTCACTGTGTGGAAGAAGTCTGCAGTTCCTAAGGAGAAATCTGCAGTCTCTGAAAAGTGTTTTAAAACCGGTGCGGCGATATTGCGGCTGCTGAGGAGGACTGGAGGACTGGAGACCTGTGAGCCGGTGGAGAAATTACAACGGAGGTGACGTCACGTCCGCCCAGAGGTCCCGTCATCTGAGTCACCAGCCTGGCATTCCAGTCACGTGTAGACGCCAGCCCAAGTGCTCCGGTCGCCATCTTGAGAGCCCAGCTGCACGCACCAGATCATTGCCTGTACCCTTCCAGCATTCTGTGAGTAGGGTTGTAATTTTACCCCTCCGGATGCGGTTCATGCACTTTCCACACAAATAAATTGCTTTTTATTAATATTTAGGCCGTGCTATTGTTTCATGTTTGTATGTCTTGTTTGTCATTATCTGTAAATTATCTGTGCATTTTCCCCCCCCCCCTGTGTTGATTTACTGCACCATTATCTTTTTCTTTTCTTTTTCCACATATACACTGCTGAGTTGAAATCATCACTATTCAGCATCCCAAGGACTGTATTTGGACTGTCACACCCTCCACTGGTCTGGTATTTACCCCCCTTTGGCGCCGGTTTAACCTTTTTTCTCATTCAGCCTCATAGAGACAACGCACAGCATCCAGCACAACCACTAGGGGCCTATAAGATGGGCCAGGATCCCACCTCACTGTGCGGGTAAGAGCAGGAATCCCGGGGTGCGAGAGAGAGTGCGGGAGAGTCACATATATGTAACACACAAATATATCTGTATTTGTATATGCATTACCCTTTATAGAATACAGAAGCTGCATGTGTGTGTGTTTGTGTATACACCGGTATATAATATTATATATATATATATGTAGAGGTATCCGTACCGTGTTAGCCGAGCTTCAAAAATCAAAAAATAAATAGATGATACCGTTCTGTGGCTAACGAAATGCTTTTATTTGTGCGAGCTTTCGAGATACACTGATCTCTTCTTCCGGCGGTGTTACAATGAATGAAGCAAGCAAAGGTTATACTAAAAAACAGTGTCTCTTGGAATGTTATCTGTGCTTGTCCCTCCCCCGTGTGTGGGTGTGATTTATGGCTAGAGGTGTTAAATGGTTCCTGAAAGTTTATATATATATATATATATATATATATATATATATATATATATATATATATATATATATATATATATACACATATATACATATATATATATATATATATATATATATATATATATATATATATATACATTTTTTTATATAAAAACTGAAGCTGGGTGCACAGAAGAAAGGAACAAATAGTAGTAAATACTTATCAGAAATCCAGGTGCTAGCAGATAAACAGGGAACACCGGCCAGTCTGTAGGATATACAAAAAGATAGAATCCGCAGCACACTCAGAATGAAACGTTGTTTAATCCACGATATACATCAGGCAATCACAGAAACTCCAGCAGAGCGACGTACGTTTCTGACCAAAAGGTCTTTTCTCAGAGCTTGAGAAAAGACCTTGTGTGCTGCGGATTCTATCTTTTTATATATTATATATATAGCATCTTAGAATCGAGGAAATACGGTATATATATAATCATTTTTTTTTAAATGTTTTGGTGTGTCACATTAAAGCTTTTTCTGTATCACTGTTTATAGTGTTACACAGTATTGTATACTTTCTATGCATTGTATTGTGTTACTTTCAAGTTTTTAGTCCTGATTGTTCTTGTTTATCTGATAGTTGTATTGTGGCACACTGTTCTACACTGCTATGTAGTGTTAAAGATGCATACATTTAAGTTCAATACCAAGATTTCTAATAAGATCCTTCCAAATCTTCCGCCAATCTTGTCGTTATGTTTAGTGGCTCTACACTACTTGTATGAAGAGCTGATCAAGTTCCCTTTAAATAAGTGATGATTGTGAATTACTCCCACACAGAGTCAACCTCTCAACTTCTCTCTTCTACCTGTTAAGTCCACACAAAAATCTGCTACCCTAACTATTTTGCAGAGCTCTGTTTTTAATGTGGGTCAATTGGGCTAGGTAGGCAGGTGTAACAAAAAAAGTGTTGTGGAAAAAGCTAAAGTATGGCTTTTAAATAAAATACATAACTGTACAGTGACTACAATAATAATCTGGCTCCATTTCCAGTGTTTTAAAACACTTTGGATATTCTAGGGTGAAAAATAAAGTGAATGTATCTTTAATTTGTCTTGCATTATTTAGTATTTCCTGTTTGTTTTATCATGTTGCACTGTGTGTTACGTGGCATGCATGGTGTGTAGTGGTATTGTACTTACAGTCCAGCGTGAAGAACCTTCTGGATCTGCTGGTCTACATGTGTATCCTTGTAGTGGTCCAGTAATGACAGGGCTGTCTGATAGTCCAAACAATATAGACTGTACGTTTCCTGCATGTCCTGGCTGAACTCCTGGAACAGTTCGCCTGAAAAGCCGAGGACAGGACCTGTGCATCAAATTCTCTAACCACAGCAACATAACACTTACAGACATGCACATGTAACCCCTTTGAGATGATGCAGTTGTGTGCATGCTATCCCTAGATGGCTCCTCTCTATGGTTCGCTACGAGTCACTCAATGATGGACAGACCCTCCAGGCAATAACAGTGACTAGAGAGGAGGAACTAAGGAGGAGAGTGTTTAAGAGTCCCTGGCGGAGCACGAGGGGGCAGAGCTGCTGGGACCAGGAGGAAGAGTAGTCCCTGCCGTTGATACCCGAGGACTGATCTGTGATCAGGGAGACTCTGAGGAGCCGGGTTATAGAGTTTATGGACAAGTCCACTGGAGGTCTATGTGACTTCTTATCACGAGCCATTTTCTTACCAAGGAGGGTGATCATTATAGGCTTCCCGCTTGTTACATATGTTGCTTTTGCAACTCACATTTAATTTATTGCACTTTTTATGGTACAGGTATCTGCGGGTAAATTAGTTGCAGATCACAGTATCACTGCTTACAAAAATTCTATGAGGATTTTCTACAGAACCGTGATTCACTAAATATGGTTTTATCACTTGTAGATTAGTATTGAAATATCTTTTGACACTATCTGGATTATAACCACAGTATTATCCTCACAAACTACACAACTGTAGGTTTGATGCATTGTGGGGTGTTACTATCCCTAGTCTGATAGATAGATGCACCATTTAGTTGCGGTAAAGGTATAAACCCAATGTGGCTTATGAGTGAGCTGTTTTGCTAAAGTGCCAGTTTTAAATATTATGTTTTCTTTCTGATACCAATAAACATTCATTCTAATTAGTGGAGATGTGGACTACCTAACAGGGACTCCATCTCTTACCAATATTTGCAGTTACGTATCTTCTATTTACAGTGAAGGTTGAGTGCATAATAGAGGGATCTCTTTTTGTCTATGTGTCCTATTGTCTGACATTCGGCCACATGCTCTATAGTGAGATGGCACCGGTCATAATGGGGAGTGAGGCTTGGGCTCCCACTTTGGCTTATAGCCAAATTAATGAGGGGTTACGCACATATAGGGCAATAATACACACTATACTACCTCCAAGAAGCAATGTAAAGAGGCATCAGCTGTCGGACTAGAATTGGGATTTTTATCGTATGAGTTATTATGACATAAAAAATTAGTTAAGAAACCGTATGATTTTAATTCAGGTTATAGTTTGAAGGTTTTCATTTACCTATGAGGCTTACACCTATGGTTTGAAGAGTATGATTTACAACAGGGATGCCCAAACTAAGGCCCGCGGGCCTAATACGGCCGCCACCTGCTTCAATCAGGCCCACGGAACACTTGAATAAAATAATTATGTAAGGCCCTCTGCAGTTCTCAAAATGTCCGGTTTGGGCTGGGAGGACGAGAACAGGACTGCCCGGCTGCTTCAACACTGCATCTTATGGGCAGAAGAGCCCTCCATAACCACGCCTCCCTAGATCTCCCGGCTCCTCTCTACAGTGTGTGTGTGTGCTGGTATGTTGGCAGGTGTGTGTGTATGTGTTGGTAAGTGTGTGTGTGGGGATGGTTAGAGAGGAGAAAGAGAGGACAGGGGAGGGAAGATAGAGTGAATGGGGAGGGAGGAGAGATAGGATGAGTGAGGAATGAGAGAGGATAGGGGAGGGAAGAGAGAGGGGACGGGGGATTGCGGATGGAGGAGAGAGGGGATGGGGAGGGAGGAGAGATAGAATGAGGGAGGAATGAGAGAGGATGGGGAGGGAGGAGAGAGTATAAGGGAGGGGATGGGGGAGGGAGAAAATAGAGGATGAGGGAGGAGAGAGAGAGAGAGAGAATGAGGGACGGAAGAGAGAGAATGGGGATGGAGGAGAGAAAGTGGATGGGAGGAGAGAGGAGATGGGGAAGGAGAAAATAGAGGATGAGGGTGGGGAGAGAGGATGGGGAGGGAAGAGAGTGGATGGAGGGAGGGGATAACATATGAGAAAGAAGAGAGAGGTGATGAGGGAGGGAGGAGAGAGAGGATGAGGGAGGAGAGAGGACGAGAGGATAGAGAAAGGATGGGGATGGAGTAGAGAGAGGATGGAGGGAAGGAGGAGAGAGTATGAGGGAGGAAAGAGGTGATAGGGGAGGAAATAGCGAGATAGAATGAGGAAGGAGAGAGGGGATGGGGGATACAGGAGAAAGAGGATGGGGAGTGAGGAGAGAGGATGAGGGAGGAGAGAGAGAGGATGAGGGAGGGAGGAGAGAGAAAAGATGGGGGAGAGAATGTGGGGAGAGGAGAGAGAGAGAGAGAGAGAGAGAGAGAGAGAGAGAGAGAGAGAGAGAGAGAGAGAGAGAGAGAGAGAGAGAGAGAGAGAGGATGAGGGATGGAGGCGAGAGAGAATGGGGATGGAGGAGAGAAAGTGGATGGGAGGAGGGAGGAGAGAGAGAGAGGAGATGGGGGAAAGAGAAAATAGAGGATGAGGGTGGGGAAAGAGGATGGGGGAGGGAAGTGAGAGGATGGAGGGAGGGGATAACATATGAGAAAGAAGAGAGAGGTGATGAGGGAGTGAGGGAGAGAGGATAGAGAAAGGATGGGGGATGGAGTAGAGAGAGGATGGAGGGAAGGAGGAGAGAGTATGAGGGAGGAAAGAGGTGATAGGGGAGGAAGTAGCGAGATAGAATGAGGAAGGAGAGGGGATGGGGGATACAGGAGAGAGAGGATGGGGAGTGAGGAGAGAGGATGAGGGAGGAGAGAGAGAGGATGAGGGAGGGAGGAGAGAGAAAAGATGGGGGGAGAGAATGTGGGGAGAGGGAAGAGGGAGAGGATGGGGAGGGGATAGAGAGAGAGAGAGAGAGAGATAGAGGATTGGCTAGGGGCAGGATAAGAGAGTGGGGATGGGGGAGAAAGAGCAGTCAGGGCGTGCGTGCAATGTAGATTCCATGTTTATAGTGTGGTTAGTATGTGCCACTTGGCAGATTACTTTTTTACACTCTCCTCTTGCATGCTGGATAGTGGGGTGATGAGTTGCAGAGCAGCAGATGAGACGATCTTTAGATCTTTTCTACACCACATTTCTGCAAATTAAGTACTCACAGGTTACATTGTAGCTACAGGACTCCTTTTTTCTTCTGAAGAGAAGTACCACTCTGATGTGGGAACGGGCCAAGAAGGGCTAAGTGTCCGAGAGGTAGCCGACACCCTTGAATTTTGGATTGTGTTCCTTTTTTGTGTTGTTGCCTTTTTGGCAGTGTGTAGCACCTTTTTTTGCACTTTATTGTGATATTTGTAGTGTGTAGATTAGTGTGTTTGTCTTCCTTGTCCCCCTTCCTTCTCTTTTTACCCCTCTCTGGGGGAGTATTTGTTTTGGTAGCTACATCTTGATAGTGCCCTGTGAAATATGCTTTGTTTATGAGACTTGTTTGCTCTCTTTACGTTAAATTGCTTTGTGTTTGACCACTATTAGTGCCACAGCTGTTTAGAAGTGCTGCAGGTACTCTCTTATTTTTGTATCTGTTTAGGATTTAGGGAGACCCTTATACCTGCGTGCACCACTCTTTTTGCTCTTATATGTAGTAGTAGTAGTAGTGCTGATTGACTCCAGATTCTGTATAACTTTTTTTTTTTATCAATCTGGCCCTCAACTAAAAAAGTTTGGCCTCCCGTGCTTTAGAATAACAGTTTGTGAAGAGTAAGGATTTTCCTCTCTCACCTACCAATGCGAGTAAGCTGGTTGTGTTCATCAGATTCTGTCCTTTTCACCTCAGACAGGAATAAACTGGAGACCCGCACAATCTCATCCAGATTGGAGAAGAGGCTCTTCACATCAAGACCTTGTATCTGAAAAAACGGACATCAGAATCCAAAATTGTTGAGGAATGATGACCTCGGTGAGCTAGCTCCTTTATTCTCCCGATTAACCACTTGTCTCCCAGAGAGGCCTGAAATGCATTGTTCTGGCGGCAAAGGAGTTAATGAGATTTTTGGGATCACCTGTGGGCCGCTTAGAGAGCAAATTGTAAACCGAAAAGTATTCATATAAGAAAAATTCATATAAGAAAAAGCAATGAGCTTCATAGCAAACAGAATGGTAAATATGTTAAACATAAACATTTTACCATGATAGAAAACTGATGGGATAATTAATAAATAGATTTTATAGCAGCATTGTTAAGAATAGTGCACAGTGATTGCCAATAGGACTGATATAGGTCAATTTTAACATGTATTGTACTTGCACTTAGAAGATAATTTGTCTCAAGAACGCTACATTGTAGGACAGTGGTTTTAACCCTTTTTGTGTTAAGGAACCCTGTAATGTTATTGTGAAATTCTGAGAAACCCCAACCCTCTCTAATAGTGCATCTGATATCAGATGCATTGTAAGGAACCCCAACCCTCTCTAATAGCGAGTCTGAGATTAGATGCATTGTAAGGAACCCCAACTCTCTCTAATAGTGCGTCTGAGATCAGATGGAGTGTAAGAAACCCAACCCTCTCTAATAGCGAGTCTGAGATTAGATGCATTGTAAGGAACCCCAACTCTCTCTAATAGCGCCGCTGATCACATACAGTTTAAGGAACCCCAACCCTCTCTAATAGCACGTCTGGGATCAGATGCCTTGTAAGGAACACCAACCCTCTCTAATAGCACGTCTGAAATCAGATGCATTGTAAGGAACAACAACCCTCTCTAATAGCGCTGCTGAGATCGCATACATTGTAAATGTTTCCGTATTTGGTACAATTTTCAAATGACCAGGTTGAAAAACAGTTCTGTAGGACCGTTGGGGATACTACTGTACAGGACAACAGACAATTATCAAATAACAACATTATACACTGGGATGTTTATGGGAAAATAATATTCACATGATTATACCTAAAGCATACTGGTTAATATGCTAAAGCTTTGATCAAGGGCATTTTGGAGCAAAATGTTAAAGACCACATATGGGGATATCCTTCACATATGGGGATATCCTTCACATATGGGGATATCCTTCACATATGGGGATATCCTTCACATATGGGGATATCCTTAAAATATATTCATTTTGAAAAGTGTCAATTTGCACCAGCGGTAAATGTATGAAACTTTGGAGCAGACATTAACACCACCTCAAACACAAAGATAAAGTCAAACTGCACCAGTTTTAGTTGTATATTTTGATACATTACACTTGGGCTAGAGGAGCAAAACAGGAGCAAAGCACCGTGATAAATTGACACAAAGTAATGCAGAGTCGTAATGAAGCACTTTGCACCGGTTTTTGGAGCAACCCTGTGGTTGCATACATATCCCTCATAATATTCAAGTAAGATACTGACCCTGTTACCATGAATTCTATTTCATATACCAGTATCCACTGGAAGGGGGCTCCACAGGTTGATTTTCTTGCACGTTTGAAAGGTGATTGGGGGGTGGGGGGGAGATAGAGGGGAGGGGGGGAGATGGTCAGGGGGGGTTGCATTATTCAGAATGCATACCAGATAAATAGGGGGATTTATAAACTATAATCAAGTGAACCAGACACAGTGAATAACACCAGAGATTCCTGTAGACAGAATAACATCTGGGGGGTTCTGACTTCCCATGATAAAATATCCAGTTACAGTAGATGAATACAGTAAGATCCATAGAGAGAAACAAGGGTTCTTATAAGAGAATAGTACCCACTGGACTATACCAAAATGGAACTCGGGCCCCCAGAAAAGAAGTTAATACAAAGCAGTTCTGACATGAAGGCTACCAAAAAACACACAAGAAATAGTCAAGACAGAAAATGACACACTCAGTACAGGCATACCCCGGTTTAAGTACACTCACTTTAAGTACACTCGCGAGTAAGGACATATCGCCCAATAGGCAAATGGCAGCTCGCGCATGCGCCTGTCAGCACGCCCTGAACAGCAATACAGTCTCCCTACCTGTACCGAAGCTGTGCACAAGCGGGGAGAGTATAGAGCCTGTTACAAATGTGTTATTTACATCAGTTATACACGTATATGACGATTGCAGTACAGTACATGCATTGATCAGTGGAAAAAAGGTAGTGCTTCACTTTAAGTACATTTTCGCTTTACATACATGCTCCGGTTCCATTGCGTACGTTAAAGCGGGGTATGCCTGTATAACACAAAAGTATGTGGCTGCGTAATACATTAGGCGTTTCGTACCTCCTTCAATTTGTGTTGAATATCAGAAGTCACAAAACGCAGGGATTGAACATAAGACGCTTCTGTCTTAATCAGTTCTTCTACTGCAGGCTGGACTGCCCTGCACAGGGAAAGACCTTCTATGTCCTCATAGATTGAGTCTGAATCCAGTCTTTCATATATGTCTTCCTCCTCTACTGGAAGTGTCTCCAGCATATAGGGACTGGTTTGAGCAAGCGGTGTATGATACATTCTGGAGCCATTCTGACCAGGATCATATGGTTTTAAATCACCTGAGCTGTTGTGTGAGGGAAATGTATTCCTTGTTGTGAGAGAATCATCCATGTAAGCAGAGGGCCTTCATGTAAAAGAGAGAGTGAGAGAATTACTTTTAACGCATATTCAAAACAATGCACCAAGAATTTGTCTCTTAGCAGTATATCAAGGTAGGAAAAGTAAAGGGCCATATTTACTACAGTAAGTGGGGCTAAGCCACAATGTACCTTACAATCCTTTCCCTTGAAAAGGCCGTTAGGTGCTTTACAGCTTAGCACCACTTAGTAAATCTGGCCCTAAGTGAGAAGTTACTTGCCGTACATGTAAAACACAATGTCCTTTCTGGTAAAGGGAAAGTGAGACCATCTATGAACAATTACTTTGGGTGTTTCATTTCATGTGAATATCATACGCTGAGTCTACAGCCCCTCTGGCAGGGAAATGGTTAAGAGGACACTGGAAAGCTCACAGAGAGGATTGCAGCAAAGAGGAATCTCATTGTAACGATGCGCGGAACACGCCCCCTGCGGCGTGTTCCTTTCTTACCTGTTTACTTCTGATCGCTGCCCTCTAGCTGCGAGTCAAGATCCTGTGTCTTTAAGGATTCTGAAGCAAGCAACGCCATCTTGCTTTCTGGCAAACCCTGCCCTCTTCCTCCTGACAGGAAATAAGCCTCTCTTTGACTTTCTCTTTGCATTTAGTCTTTTGCTACCTGCCCTGGTGCCTGCTAGTACTCATCGCATACTGTTCCTGTCTGGACCTTTACTTATCTCCTGTGGATTTCGGAAAACTGGGACAGTCACTCTTATACTACTGAGATTAGTTTACCATCGGGTAGTGTAGGTACCTGCTTAGTAGGGTTCACCTTGATGTGGTAGCAGGCTTATAATTCCTTGGCCAATGGATTAGACTAAGAACCCTTATGTTATGTTTAGTTTCGCTGCACCTTGCCGTTTCTGTCACTATGCCTTTAAGAAGTCTGGACGTCCTCCAAGAAGCAATCCTTCTCCTGGATGTCACCAAGTGTTCTGCCACAAGCCCCTGGCTTGTTATCTCGTTACTACTCTGTTTTGTCCTAGTTCTTGTTCCTGTGCTGAAGCATTGATCCCCAGCGTACTTCAGCTTCCTGGTTTCCTGAGGCCAGCTACTACTCTCTCGTTGAGGCCTGCTTTCCTGAGGCCTGCTGCTAGTCTCACGCAGCGGTCAGTTCCTGTCTCCTGTGCTGAAGCGGAGTTCTCTCCTTGTTGACTTCAGCTCCTTGTTTCCGTTTCCAGACTCCTATGCTGAAGCATTGGCTTCCCGCAACCCCCACGTTGGTGCCTGAGAGTGCGCGCACTCCCGTTCTGCTGTCAGAGCATGCGCGCGCGTGCAGCTGGATCACTTGTGTCTCTGAGCAGGCACCGCACCTCCGGACGCGTTGCGCATTCTCATGCGCGAGGCGCGGTCATGTGACTGCGTGCGCCGATCCCCAGCTGCACGGCAACTTACTCCCTTCGTATCCCCTGCGGCATCCCCACCTTGCTAGCGGTCCTTCCCTTCCCTCCTTGTCCGTGGTGAGCACAGCGTGACATTATGCTCAGCCCAACAAACGGACCCCCAGAAGTGGCCCCGCCTTCCTCCATGCCATGTTCGTGTCCATGTTCCTAGTTCCTGATTCCTGTACCCCTGTATCGTTGGGAGATCCTAGTCCCCCCTAGTCTAGTAAGGAGTCCGATCCTGAAGGGGGGGATACTGTAAGGAATCGGGGAACACGCCCCCTGCGGCGTGCTCCCTCCTTACTTGCCGCATCTCAGTTCCCACTCTCCTTATAGAGTATGCACGCACCCACGGTTCCCTACTCGTACCACGGAGCCCGGCCACCCCCGGTCGCGTCACGCATTCTCTCACGTGTGGCGCGTACACGTGACGGCGTGCGCCGCCCTCCAGCTGCGAGTCAACTTTCCCTTTTTCCCTCTATTTCTAACTCTGAATCTCCCATTCCAGCCCTTGAGGTTTTTCCTGCTTTAACCCCTGCTAGGTAGTCCTGTGTGCTTTCCCCGTCAGAGAAAGAATCCTTTCTACTTCCACGTTATAAGCTTGAATTTCTAAGTTCTGTTCCCAGGGTCATTCCTGTATTAACCCCTGTGGGGCACCCCTATGAGCCTCCTTTGGTAACTCCCTGTTCTTCGCCAGCCAAGGTCACGTCCCTAGCTCCAGAAGAGAAATCCCTTGTGTCTCCCATTACAGAGGAAAAGCTCCCTATTTTTTACTCTCAGGCACTATCTGGCGTATTCTCTACCCATGCTTAGTTTCTCTGATGTCTCTCTGTATGGCATGTGCCGTCCTCTAGCTGCGAGTCAAGATTCCCTGTTGATTCTCTGTGTGGCGGGCGCTGCCCTCTTGCCTAGTTTCCCTGATGTCTCCCTGTATGGCGTGCGCCGCCCTCTAGCTGCGAGTCAAGATTCCCTGTTGATTCTCTGTGTGGTGGGCGCTGCCTCTAGCTGCGAGTCTTCCTTCCTTTGCATCGCTGCCCCTTAGTCTCTTGGATCGCTCGGAGTTCGATCCTTAAGAGGGGGGTACTGTAACGATGCGCGGAACATGCCCCCTGCGGCGTGTTCCTTTCTTACCTGTTTACTTCTGATCGCCGCCCTCTAGCTGCGAGTCAAGATCCTGTGTCTTTAAGGATTCTGAAGCAAGCAACGCCATCTTGATTTCTGGCAAACCCTGCCCTCTTCCTCCTGGCAGGAAGTAAGCCTCTCTTTGACTTTCTCTTTGCATTTAGTCTTTTGCTGCCTGCCCTGGTGCCTGCTAGTATTCATCGCACACTGTTCCTGTCTGGACCTCCTTGGGACCTTTACTTATCTCCTGTGGATTTCGGAAGACTGGGACAGTCACTCTTATACTACTGAGTTTAGTTTACCGTCGGGTAGTGTAGGTACCTGCTTAGTAGGGTTCACCTTGATGTGGTAGCAGGCTTATAATTCCTTGGCCAATGGATTAGACTAAGAACCCTTATGTTATGTTTAGTTTCGCTGCACCTTGCCGTTTCTGTCACTATGCCTTTAAGAAGTCTGGACGTCCTCCAAGAAGCAATCCTTCTCTGGATGTTACCTTGTGCTCTGGACTCCATGCCCATGTTCCATGTTTCCTGGTTTCCGTTTCCAGACTCCTGTGCTAAAGCATTGGCTTCCCACAACCCCCACATTGGTGCCTGAGAACGCACGCACTCCCGCTCTGCTGTCAGAGCGTGTGCGCGCACATGCAGCTGGATCAGTCGTGTCTCTGAGCTTGGCTCCGCACCTCCGGACGCGTTGCGCATTCTCATGCGCGTGGTCACGTGACTACGTGCGCCGATCCCCAGCTACGCAGCAACTTACTCCCTTCGTATCCCCTGCGGCCTCCCCACCTCGCTTACGGGTCCTTCCCTTTCTTCCCTGCGCTTGTGAGGAGAGCACAAGCATGACACTCATCTAACTGGGGGAGTCTTGAAAGACTATTCTACCTCTTTTAAGATATAGTATAATTCATATTTATATTTGGAATCTATGAATACATATTTAAGGTTCTTAAATAATTACTTCTAAATAGTTGTGATATTGGTCGGTTCTTTGTAGCCTTTTTACCATATGCTTAGTAGGGACAGTGGTTTAAAAACTTAGTTGCACGGTGCATGATAAAAAACAATGTAGGCGGTAAAAATAGGAAGGGGTGGTTATTACTTTAAAAAGAAAGGGGATCTGTAACTTTGTCAATAAAAAAAACGACTGATGTTCTGGGTAAAAAAATACAAAAAAGTAGCGGTACCCCCACATACCATTGCACTTTAAATACTTCTTCATTTATTTGAAACTTGAGCGGGGCTTTAATTCATTCAATTCCGCATGTTATTATTATCACAACGTTGGTGTGTGCACTGGAGGCTAGGATCTATCTGCCTTTCCTTTCCACAGGGAACACGTCCGTTTCATTTCTCTTCACCTATTTTGTTGTCTGATAGGGTGGAAGCTTGGAAATGAGATGACATCATAATGGGAGCTAAACATTTAAACGCTCTCCTCACGGTCCATATTCAATATGCTGTTCTCTATGGCATGAGCTCAATTCATTTCAATTTAGAAAAGCAGCTTCATTGCGTATTGAATAGGGGCTTGAAGTCTGTTTCACTGTAAACTAAACACGCATGCGTATTTGTGAATTCAATTGCCACTTTTATAGCTTTATTAAATTATCTGTAATTAAGAATTGTATAACTGTTCCCATATACAATATTGCACTCAAGAAATAGGCGATTTTCCAGTCCAATCACACGCTAACGCTCTGGTAACGCCATTAATCTACCACAGGGCTTCTCAAACTTTCCCAGCTTGTTGTGGTAATAAAAAATGCACAGAATTTCAGGAGAAAACTTGCTGAAGGGAAATTGGAAAGTTTTGGGGGACCATCTTCAAGGACCACAGTATAAGAAGTACTTATGTAACAAATGACTGTAACTGTTATAGGTCACTAGATGCAAAGTGCTACATCTATGACTTGCCTGTTGGCTGAAGAGTCTTGTGTCAGTTGCCGGTTTTCTCTGATGTCTCTCAGAGCTTCTGCATCATCATAGATTTCCTCCAGAAATAATGGGAGTGTTTCATAAACGTTTTCTTTCTGGTCTGCATGAGACGTTTCAAGGCTATGGAAACAAGCCTCAGATCTGACGGGGGAAGTTAATATATCATCTGTGAGGGAACTGTCCACATGAGCACAAGGCCTGTAAGAGAGAGATTTGTTTCAGATCATCTTCAAAACAATGTATTTCTTCGATGGTCAAATTACAATTTAGGGGGTATTTCAATATACTCCGAAGCGGCGGATCAGGTCGTTATCGGCCAAAAATTCACATTGACTTCAATGAGAGTTTTTGGCCTATAATGGCTTTGCCAGCCTCTATATTGAATTATCTCCGTTGTGATTATGGAGGCTAAGCTGTAATAGCCATTACCAAATGGTAATCAATGACTAAAGGATGTTTGAAAAGTTAAATGTCATTAAAGTTAATAGATGTTAACAATTACCAACCTATATCACAGCTTAGTTAGTAACACACTATGGTGTCCATATTTACTAATCACTCCTTAAGAGACTTTCTGATGCTGGAAGACACCCATGAGCCATGCAAGTAAATAAGCCATTAGCCATTAGGTGTCTGATGCCTGACCATGTCTTACGGAACCGCAGCGCAAAGTAAATATGGGCCTTTGGGCCTTATTTAATATGCTATGAAGCTGCTTTCCCCTACTGTACTTACGAAAATGTTAGTCCCATTCATTTGCATGGAGCTAAACCCTTGTCCTGCACTTGGTAACACCTTCATAGAATATTAAATAGTGGCCTATACAGTCATGGTTTGTTTAATTCAGGTTACAGTGTCAACCTTTGCTAGCATTCTAAGATCATCCAGCCTGTTCTAGTCATGCTTTTTTAACAGTCCAAATCATACTGAACAGTCAATAACCATGAGCTGTACAGAGTTGGGTGTTAGCAGAGCCAGGCCTGTTTATTTATTGTTTGAATCTACTTTGAGTGTGTTTCAATAACCCTCGTCTAAGTAAAACAGAATCTTAACGTTTATTTTTTTCCTAACTACTTTTGCAGGCAAAACAAAATTAGATTATTTATTTTCATTAACTTATACAATATAACAAAATACATTTCTGCCTGTGTACATTTTCTTAATGGAAACTTAGTCATGTCTTGTATACCAAGTTATTTTCCTTAGAGAGCATTGAGGAACTAGTTCAAGGTCATAAACTGATGGTAACTCGACCAAAGAGTGCCGAATTACCATGAATATAACACTGCACAGTAGCACGTATATAGAGCAGATGGATCTGATTAGATATGTCTGATTTTTAAAAAAAGCTTTTGGTGACTCTGTAATATTGTAGTGATGTTAATAAGGAACTGTCACATTCCTGGCTTACCATTGAGATGAGTTGCTCATTGATGCCTGTAAAGTCTCTTCATTACTATTTAGAATTCCAGTGTCATCGTAGATCGGTGTGGGATCCATTTCTATATTAAACAATGCAGATGTTTCATAGACAGACTCTTCCTGGCCTGTTCTGAATACCTTTGGATCATTGGAACAAGTCTCTGAAGATGGTCTTTGAGGCAAACTGAGGGCGCTAGTACTCTTTGAGTGAGATTTATCAGAGGTTATTTGAGAAGGATAAGCATCGCTGGTGTGGGACCGATAAAAAGAAGGCCTGTGACAGGTGTAGAGAGATATAGGGATAAAAAAGAGAGAGAAATATAGTTACCATGGTCACATCTTCCAAAGAATCGGTTTCCCTTAAAATATTTGTAAACTGCAACTTTTCCACAAAAAGTCGCACCTGTTGCCCATTCTACCAGTATTCCTGTTTGATAATCCACATTATAAGAATTACTTTACTAAAAATATTGCTGCTCGAATCATCTCTGTATCAAAGACCAGCCTCTTCTCAGACTCTTCTGTCTTCCAACTAGGTTCACCTTTAAATTATACATCCCTTGCAATATCAAGCTCCTTTCCTTTAATACTCGATACTGCCTTGCCTCTCATTATATTTGATCCATTATCTGTATCCCTCCAGCTCGCCTATTGCATTTTTCTTATACTATTACAGTTATACTTATGAAGGGCATGTCTCCTTCTCTCCCAAGCCTGAAGTTTTTTCCACTTACTGTATCCCATCGTTTGAACTCTCATCTTATACAAGAACATGCTATTATTATCAGTGTATTCTTCAAGTACTTTGTATACGCATCCATTATTTATCTATGTGCTTTGAAGTGGCTGTTCAGGCCATTTTAAGACCAAAACATCCATTGACGTCAAACACAACTGGCCCAAACTTCCAATTCTGAGTATAAAGAATAAGTCCCTTAAACTGCAAGGTGTTTGGGGCACTGATCACATTCTCTTTTAGCTTTTATTAACAGTATATTGGCACACCCACTATTTTTATTCGTCTATAGAATTCTGTTGCTTGTATACTTACACTGTAACAAAATGTTGTACTGTACATGGTATGGAATAAATAAAAATTAACAAATGACAGGACTGATTTGTGATGTATTGCTCTATTAGAGAAAATGCAATGTACCTGTTGTTTAAAAACAACAATCCCAAACCTAATAGCACTGATGCTAATGTAGAAACATATAGGTGTGATAGAAGCACACAGTGCCATGTTTGGCTTTCCATGTACACAACATGAAAAAAAGATGTAACTACTGCTGGAACAAATGGTTCTGGTTTACTTGCTGCTTTGATATGAATGGTCTGGGGAACACACAGAGGCTGATTCTATATAGTCCGAAGCAAACTACCATTCAAGTCCATGGAAGGTTTCTGTGATCCGCCTCTTCGAACTACAGGCTCAGAGGCTTACAATGTATATATTGTAAGATCCACACATTGCATTTACTTCTCTGTTTATTCTGCTCACATATATTTCGAGATTACGGTTTTCAGTTTTAACCCAAAGAAAGCAGATAGAACACCGCTGGCCAATCACTGGGTGTTTTCGGTAAAAAAAACGATAAAGCCCAAAAATATCATTTTCATTGGTGGAGCGTCATCGCGTGGTAGTGTTCCCATGCCCTATATAAATGCGACTGCGCAGGAATGTGTGTGAGTGACCACGTGAAAAAGAAGAGAGAAGAGCAGAGCAGCAGACGGAGATGGCAACATCAGACTGCGAAGAGGGTGCAACAGCACCAGAACCACTACTACCCCAGCTTGATAGTAGTGTGAAGGAGCCGAAAGAAGTGAGGCAGCATCACCAGGTATTGCAACCTTCCACATTTCCCCCTTCAACCTAATACCCGCAGGCTCCATGTCCCTCCCACGCAACATCCGAAAGTCCCCTTCTCAACACCGATGGGCTCTCGCTCAGTACCAACAGACTATTCCCCAATCCCACTCAACTCCCAAAGGTTCCCTTCTAAACTTGTGCCTCTCCCTGCCCATCTTTCCACTCAGTAAACTGCTGGTGAATATGCACTGGAGAACCAAGATTTTACTGTGGAAGAAGTGAATGGTAAGAGATATCTTACTTGCAAAGAGTTACCATTCAAAGGAAAAACCACAAGCAGGTTTAGTGAGCATGTGCAGTCCAAGGCATAGCAAGTGCAAGAGCCAAAGCTCAAATACTGGGCCTTTACCAATCTCCCTTTCTGCCACTATTACTCGCTTTAAATGGAAGCGTGAAGAAGAGAAAGATGTGGCACATGAATTTACAAGAGCTATGGTCCATTATTGGGGTTAGTCTTCATCAGGCTGATGGTGCCATTGGTGAACCTTTTTAGGAAGCGTGCTCCAGCAGCCCGCACTTTGCCAATATCAAGCCAGATGTATGAAAAGTACCTATCAGAAATGTATGCCGCCGATACGGAGCAGATTATTGAGGCAATTGAATCATCAACATTAGCAACCACCATTAAAGAGACCCCAGAATTGCAAGGTGATACTGCTGTGACTGTCCTATTTACTTTTGCAGACACAGCAGATGGCTGGGTGTGGAGCACTGTTATGACAGACATGGAAGTACTAGGAACCTGCAATTCTGTTCCTATTGCAATACTCTTGCGAAAGCTGCTTGACAAATATTTTTATAAAAAATTGAAGATATTGTTTGTACTGCCAGTGACTCGGCAAGTTATGTGACAAAAAAGGACTTAAAGGAGGCAAAATCCGACTTCAGAGCTTTTCCTTTAGTGCATGTGAAGTATTCCAAAAGAGCTGTTGATTTTATTATGCATTCTCGTACTTAAAAAAAATGTGTGTGTGTGTATATATATATATATATAAAACAAAAAACAAATCAGCGCTAGAAATAGCACTAGGTGAATTTATAAGTGATAATGAAATTTAATAATATATAGTGTAAAGAATATCAGGCACTGGTCAGGAGAAAATATGCCATAGGATGCAGCTCTAAAAAGATATGCCTATCCTAAAGAATTGAGAAAGAGAATAAAGCGCACTCCTACTGTATGTGGCTGTTAAAAATAAGGGAAAATTTAATAAAGGCAATAAAGGTTGGTTACTGGATGTACAAATGACACAAATACAGAAAAAGCATAACAATAAAACAATATATATGGGTAAAAAATAGAGGAAAAATAATTATTATTACATTTTCCCTTATTTTTAACAGCCACATAGGATTGCGCTTTATTCTCTTTCTCAATATATATATCTTTTTATTAGAGAATGTTTTTTCATAGAAGTTACATGAAACAAGATTTTCTGTATTCCATACGATGTTATACACATAGGAATAAAATGTTTCCATTATAACTTTTATCTATAGAATGTCTATTTCCCTTTATACATATAACAGTTTATACATACAGTATGCCAATACATGAGTGTCCTTGTTACAATGTATTGCCTAAGCGTATTACTGGTTTGAATGGTGTTTCGTGAGTGTTTCTGGTTTCTAGCTTAAAGGAGAAACCCATGTCCTACATGTGTTTTGTTTTTTTAAATAAATCAGTTTTGTAGTATTAGATAATACTTTAAAAAAAAATGTATTCAACTCTTAATGCCATTTCGAATGAGTTTTAATATACTGAGCATCCCTTGATTTCTATATAGCAGATTTAGCCCACCTCCCCAGCAGAGCAAAATCTTTGTAACTTTCCTGTTTGTGGTCATTTGTTGCCAATATTCCCAGCAGTTTGAGCTGCAAACTGTAATAATAGATAATGTTACTTTAGTAATTTAAGATTACATTGCTGAGTTACACTGACTGAAGGATTGATTGAAACTGAAAGGTGGCCATTTAGTGAACCAGGATCTTTGTTGATCAATTACAGGAGAACTTATCGATCAGTAGCGTAGATAATTAGTTTTCAATAAAGGTTTCAATTATAGCCTTCTATATTAATACAAACCAACAAATTTTTTAAGTGCCACTTGAATTGCCTCTTTAATATTTTGCCTCTACAATTTGTTTAACTCTTTAAATTTGAACTTAACCTTTAATGCTCATTCTCCTCCCTCCCGTGGGATCTATTTCTAATCCTTTCTGAATCCTTGTTATTTATTTATCATTGTCAGTAAGAGGATGGTGCTCTCTTTAAGTATGCAAGGGAACTCAAGCAAAAGTGCCATGGTGTGTGTGCTTGACAGGGAGTAAAACAGAAAGTGATACCAATGGTTACTCAGACAAGATGGTTTTCCATGTTGGAGGCAGTTAATGCTTTGCCAGCAATGTAGAGACCTTTCACTGTTTTTTTACTAAGTGATGATGCTTCCGGGAATACATTTGAGACCCATAAAATAGGTGTTATCAGTGAAGTTAACAGAAACACCATGTACTGTATCTGGAAGTTTCTAACAGAACATATAACTCCAGTTTTTAATGTCATTAAAACTCTTGAATCTGGAAGCACACATGTACCAAGTGATTACCATAGTGGGGGTTCAAACCAAGCACCTATTGGAAAGTAAGGCCTCGGCCATGTTCCTTGCTTGCTGGCGGAAGCGTGCTGACGCGCGCTCCCGCTCAGCACTGAGCCCCTACAGCCGCAATTAGAGCGGCTTTAGTAGGGGCTCACCTATGCTTCCGCAAGCGTGCGTAAGCGCAGGTCTTAGGGGAATTTAAAAATCCCCCGCTTGCCGGCGCGACAGGCCGGTCACGTGAGCGGTTCGCCCAATGAAGGCGAACCAGCTCTGTGACGTCACTGGCCCGCCCCCGGCCCGCTCCCTGATGGCCCGCTGACAGCGCGTGCGGTAAGCAACCGCAAGGCCAGGGAAAGCACCCGCTTTCCCTGCGCCTCAGCGCGCCTCAGCACGCCAGCAGGGAGCATGGCCGAGGCCTAAAGTGGGTAACACTTTCAGTGATTTAGGTCCTGCCACGTGGGCTTTGCTTCAGTGGTTACCGTGAGAAACAGTTTTAGATTGTTTTATGATTCCATGGAAACAAAAATGGCACGCAATGTTCAGCGTAACATCCCTTCTCCTGCCAAGGCATTTGAAGCACAAGAGGCATCCCTTTGGTACATAATTCAGATCCTTGACCCATTTTGGAAAGGAGTGTTTAGGATTATAATAATTATATATTTTTTGTTTTCAGGGGTGTATGTACAGTATATGTATATCTTTATTGACACAACGCCATTCAGGTACATAGGGCATTACAATACAGGCAACAAAATATAATAACACAATGGGAATAAGCGCTTCGGTCGTTAAAACAATAGAAAAAGGAGTCCCTGACCCGAACAGCTTACAATCTAAGTACTAAGTGGGGAGAATTTACAGAGACAGTAGGAGGGTGTTCTGGTAAGTGCCCCTGCAAGGGGCCAAGGCCCGTGCATATGAGATGTATTCAGCCAGTGGAGCTATCCATATGCTTTGTTAAAGAGGTTAAAGTGTTTAAAGAAAGGTCCTAAGGGTGGAGAGAGAGGGTGCCAGTTGGAAATTGAGGGAAAGGGCATTCCTGAGGTAAGGGGCAGTGAGACAGGTTTTTGGCAGGAGGGGGATTTAGATACAAAAGGGGTAGACAGATGATATCCTTGAGCAGAATGCAGGAGTCGGGCAGGTGTAAGGCTTGGTCCACGCTGCCTGCTGCAGCGCTCGCTATGGCGGCCGGGCCTGCTGCGAGGGGCGGCCGCCGCGCTGCGTGTTATTCAGACACATTAAAACGTGAAAAAACACAGAAGGTATAAACTGCTCACTGAGTGAAAATAATGTCATTTGAAAATATGGTTTTCGCCCTAAAAATGCCTAGATTGGCATTGGGTGCATCAGATGGGCTAATTGTAACTCTATTACCAAAATTAGAAAAAGGGATGTGTTGCCACCCCCTCCCTAGCTAGAAGCCCACTAATAGATGCACTCCAGGGCTATTAAAACATAACATTTATTGTAACAATTAAAAAAGATCTACACATATATAATGATCATGATTCGTGAAAAATAAATTGTGAAGTGAGTTAAAATGAGTAGGCGTAGGTCTGGTACTGGTGAGGCTGACTATCAGGTGTATAGCCCTAGTGTCGAATATTATAATCTTAGACAACTACTAGAATATAATTGGCAATGAATCCACCTATAGAACCTAACTATATGTACAGCAACTGATCCTAATTAGTGTGGCTACTTGGTATATGTTAATAGTAATGTGCTCATTGTGTGATGAGGTGTTAACACTAACACAGCATACCTAGTAACCAACCAACGATTGCAAAATATAAAGCAAGCCGCAGGATTGTGATAGCTAATGGTAACGTGGTAATCAGATGGTGGGGGCTAACCTAGATATAAACGCCATGCTAACCATGGCACAGCTCCAACCTCACTGCATAATTTTACTCCTAGCAGCTAAATGATGATAGTTTACAGTGATGCGGGTCAGCTGAGCACAATCATTGGTTGGTGGTATGTGGATTGAACCTGTGTAGGGTAACATCAGCTCACCTAAACCAGTGGTATATAAATGGCAAAATAATATCAGCATATAACATAAGCTTATTGGCAGTCACCTCTTCTCTGAAATGCATTAATTGTATACATAACAGAGGTGAGAGTACACACAAGCTGTCATAAAATGCTAATGTAGCAAGGAAAGGTTTGCTACTACTGTGGTCACAACAATTGGATTGTGCACAGCTATGTACTGGGTTATATGCACGGATAATAGACCCGTATATCCTGAGGCATATTGTGTGTCTGGATATACATGTTATAAATAGCTTAACACATAGTAGTGTAGATAGTATCCCGCACCCCTGCATAAATATAACCCATTCTATCAGCAAACATGACGTTGTATGACCCAGCGGTCAAATGCAGACTGAAATCTCATATATGCACACGGCGGTGCCTGAAAAGGGAAGGATCCCTCAGTGAACCAATACAAACACAATCACAATGTAGCCACTGCACAGAGGATACAGTTGCCAGCGACACACAGTTACCAGACCCTCCTCAGTGATGACGTCACTGCGTCATTACACCCTATGCGTTTCCCTCCCGAACTGAGCTTCGACAGGGGCATCACACAATGAGCACATTACTATTAACATATACCAAGTAGCCACACTAATTAGGATCAGTTGCTGTACATATAGTTAGGTTCTATAGGTGGATTCATTGCCAATTATATTCTAGTGGTTGTCTAAGATTATAATATTCGACACTAGGGCTATACACCTGATAGTCAGCCTCACCAGTACCAGACCTACGCCTACTCATTTTAACTCACTTCACAATTTATTTTTCACGAATCATGATCATTATATATGTGTAGATCTTTTTAATTGTTACAATAAATGTTATGTTTTAATAGCCCTGGAGTGCATCTATTAGTGGGCTTCTAGCTAGGCAGGGGGGTGGTAACTCATCCCTTTTTCTAATTTTGGTAATACATTAAAATGTGATTAGACCTAGCAACAGAGTGCTAGGACACGTCCCCTGGCGGTTCAGCCAATCAGGGCGAACCTGCCGGTTGACGTCATTGCCGCGCCCCCGTCACACCCCTTGTCTTTTCCCCTGCTGCTCACTGCAGACCGGGGAACTCGGCTGCACGCGTCGCCAACCTCGCGGGCGCGTGTGCAGCGCAGGCACTTGGGCCGTAGCCTAGGATGTAAGGAGGTTCAGAAGAGTGTATAGCCTTAAATGAGTGGAGGAGAATTTTGTAAGTAATACAATATTTAATAGGAAGCCAGGAGAGGGATTTCAGCAGGAGAGACGCAGAGATATATTTAGGAGAGAATCAAGTGATTCTATCAGTAGCATTTAGGATAGATTGTAGGGGAGGCAGGAAGTCCGGACAGTAGAAGGTTACAATCGTCGAGACGGGAGAGAATGAGGGCCTGTATTAGAGTTTTAGCAGTAGACTGACAGAGGAAAGGGCGTATCTTTGCAATGTTAGGGAGGAAAAGAATGACAGGTTTTAGCTAAATTGTAAATGTGAGAGGAGAATGTGAGGGAGGAGTCAAATGTGATACCTAGGCAGCGTGCTTGTGATACTGGGTGTATGATAGTGCTGCCAACAGCAATGTAGAAGGGGGCAGTCTGTAGGGCCAGGCTTGGGAGGAAGTGTGAGGAGCTGCGTCTTTGACATGTTAAGTTTGAGTTGGCGGAGGGCCATCCAGGATGATATAATGGAGAGACATTCAGAGACCTTAGTCTGTACAGCAGGTGTTAGGTCAGGAGTTGAAACGTAAATGTGTGTGTCATCAGCTCCACCTAGAGAGTGGATAAAGAGAAAAGAGAAGAGGTCCCAGGACAGATCGCTAGGATACGCCAACAGAGAGATTGACAGAGGACGAGGAAGAGTAAACGAGATACTGATAGTACGATGGGAGAGGTAAGAGGAGATCCAGAATAGAGCTCTGTTACGGATACCAAGAGTATGGAGAATGTGAAGAAGAAGAGGGTGGTCCACAGTATCAAGGGCTGCAGAGACTTTGAATAGTATGAGAAGAGTATGTATGTATGTATGTATATCTTTATTTATAGAGCACCATTTATGTACCTTACACTTCACAGCAGTAATACATGTGATAATCATATAAATAACAAATAATACAAATAATACATACTAGGAAGAACTGCTTTTAGGCATAAAAGTGACATTTAGAAAAAGGAGTCCCTGCCCTGAGGAGCTTACAATCTACTGTGGCCTTTGTCTTTGGCAGCATAGAGGTCATTAATTATTTTAGTCAGGGCTGTTTTGGTGGAGTGAGCAGTGCGGAAGCCAGAATGTAGATGATCTAGGAGAGAATAGGTGGGGAGAAAATGAAGCAAGCGATAGAATATAAAGTGTTCAAGGAGTTTAGCAAAAGGCAGAAGGCAGGAGGGAGAGAGGGCGATAGTTAGAAAGAGAGGTAGGGTCAAGCTTTCAGTTTTTGAGTAAAGGTATAACTGTAGTGTAGCCATGTGTAAAACTTGTGTACATCTCTTTCTCATGCTGGCAGTAATCCTGGTAAGTATGCAGGGTTGCCAGTAACAATCATGGAGGTTTGCCCTCAAACCCTGGTGAAGTGTCATATGTAACAAAGGAAGTGACAACATGCTTTGTGTCCACTGTTAGTGACACAAAGGTGGGTCTGCTTCTGGAGGTTATATAAGACACAGCACTGCCTAAAGTTAGCAGTCTAGTTCTGGTTATGTTCCTGAGTGGAGTGTCTGCAGCAGTTCAAGTCTGTCTGTCAGATACTTCAGTGCAAGCTGATTACACACTGTGTCCAGGGACCTGGCACAGTTGGTGGATCTCCCTTAGGGGAGAGGTGGAAACAACTCATTAGGAGAAGGAACCTTCTGCATGGAGTACTCCAACAGAATGAGCGGCTAAGTGACGGCCGCGAAGAGGGGCAGGTCTGCCTATGGAGGTGACATTAAAGATGCCCTGGTTCAAAAGATCCCTTCTGTGTGAGAGTGAAGTTATTCCACAGAAGGATGCACCAAGAAGGAGTTCCCCATCAGATACTTCCCCTGCAGCCGTAGGGATCCTGATGGGGTGGAGGCGCTGTAACCAAATGTGAGTAGGACTCAGAGCACACTACCTCAGACGCCTGTCATGATGATATTCCCCATACCAACCCAGCGGGAGACTCAGGAGTCCTGTTGCCAGCAGGTGCACCACACATACACATCCATGTAATTGGGGGATTTTCTTACATATGGGTCAGGATCAGAAGGGCCCGGGGAAAACACCGTTACAGTAGCATTCTTGGAGGAGGTGGGAAAGGTAGCACAATAGAGGGAAGAGTTGAAAATACAGTATGTGTGTAGGGATTAGAGTAGGAGTGAAGGTTTGAGAAGATGGGAGGGAATTGCTTCAAGTGGTAGAGGTGGAAGAGCAGGGCCGCTGATGGGGGGGAAGAACCGGGACAAGTATCCTGGGCGCAGCGGCAACTTGAGGACCAGCAGCCGGGCTCCCTGCAGCCACCGGGCCCAGGACGGCGTGCGCAGCGCAGCACACACAAGGTATGGCCCTCTATGGGGCCAGCCCCAGTAACTACCTGCGCTCGCCTACACAATGCGCGATGCGCAACCGCTTTCGCCAAGCAATGGCCACGTCACAGCGGCTGTTCAGCCAATGATGGCGAACCAGCCATTTGACGTCATGGCCGCGACCCTGCTGTGCCCTCGCCATGCCCCTGTCGCAAGTGATCTGAAGTCCATCAGATTGCTCGGCTGGAGGGGGAGAGTGCTCCGTCATCCCGCAGCGCACACCAGGCAGCTTCCAGTGCAGAGTCAGACTGAGTGAGCCAAGTCTCAGTTATAGAATACAGGAGCAGAGAGAGGGAGAGAAAGAAGCAAGGAGGAGACTCATGGATAGAAAGAGAATGTGTGTGGGGGATTTGTAGGGGTGAGTTTTAGTGTTGGGGGTATTGCTCTGTAGTGTCATAGGGCTCAGATTTGAAAGGAGTTCATGACAACTGAGAAGTGGGGAAGGAAGGATAGATTTAGATATATGAATGGAGTTAGAGACATAATGAGAATGGTAGAAAGAGAGTTGAAGTTTGAGAAGAAGTGAGGTTAGAGTAATAAAGAAAGATGGGGAGGCATGGCAGTGCTAGTAGTGCAAGTTCAGTGGTGAGTGCTGAGCATTAGGATGAAGACAAAATGTTCTCAACGGGTGGTGGGCTGGAAAAGGAGTGTCATCAGTACTTGGCAGAACCAATACCAGGAACACAATACACTTACAGTTCAGTGTTATTGTAATGGCAAATTAAACTGTTGGCCTGAGTTAGCAGAATGTGCTTTGAATATTCTTGGTCTTCCTGTGTCCAGTGCTAATGTGGAACGTGCCTTCTCAGAAATTCAAATAGTTACAGCAAGAGAGAGCTAAAATGTCAAAGGAATCACTCAGAAAGTATTGCATGGTGTATTACACAAAATGGTTAACTAGACTGTTATTTAAATATTATGATGTGTGCACCATATGATGACAGATCTCATTTTAACTGAGTAACTATTTTTTCACAGCACAGTTGTATATTGATATGAGAGAATGCACTGCCCAGTTAACAGAGAAATACTTTTAAGTACATTTTTAAAGTAAAACACTACATTCTTTCTTAATATGCAAAAATGAGCCGCTCATTTAGAGTTTGACAGTTCTTGCTTTTATTATTATGACAGCATGTTTGCGATGGAGAAAACAGGGAAGAAGGGGGGAGCAGGGGTCAGCAGTAAAACTTCATAAGACTCCTAATGGGAACCACTTTTTTGAAATCTGTTTTGTAATCCATTGTGTGTGGTCGGTGACATTGTTATATCATTTCGTATTGCATTTCTATGCTTTTTAAATGTGCTTCAAAGCGTTTTTGAAATAAACATTTTTGGGAAATTATCTGTTTATGCCATGTGGTTTGAGCTGTCTATTTCTGAATTCCAGCTCTCCTTTGTTCGTCAAGGTGCTATTTACATTTGATATTGAGTGCTATTATCTACTGAGTTCTTTTTTCTTTTTGGTGTATTGCTATTTACATTTGACTTGGAGAGATAGAGATATTAAATGTATACATATTTCATGTTATTATAACCTATACACCTGTGATATAAATGGGTGTTTGAATCTATCTGACTGATGCTCTCTATTATTAGAATCCCATAGCGTGATTTTATATATGCGCTCTGTCTACTGACAGCATCTAGACCTTTAATATTTTAGTTCTTAGGATTTTAAAATATTTGTATAAACTAAAGGTTGTAATATGTATCCAAGGAGGACTAATACCAAAAGGGGGGCTTATGTTCTGTCTAACATCTTTGTTTGAGATTATTATAGGTTGGTTTATTGTGACTCATTTACTTAATATACTATTACATCGCATTTATATGCTTGGTGATATTATGTACAACTGTGCAAAGTATTTCTATGTATAGGGATACAATTCGAACATGTTAATTGATTTATATATGAGATATACATTTCCCTGAGTCATTTCACTTATTTTTATATATATATATATTTTTTTTTTTTTATTATAATTTTATTTTATGGATAAGGAGCTTAAGACATTTACACAATAGTGTTCGTTTGCTTTCTCATCTGTAATGTACTGTGATGCGGATGCTAGCACAGTTCGATTTTATGTCTATGAAAGGTTCTTCAATGTAGGTGTATTTATTAAATATTTTAAATGTAAAAGGCATTTTAACAGTTTTTAAATAGCTTCCAATATGACTAAGTTCATTTGGTGAGAGGGATCTTTGTCAAAGTGGCTCAGAGACATCAAAAGGCTTAGTGAGTGATGAGCAATCTATGCAAGTTTTTAGGATAACTATAGACAGGGTTTTTTTTTGTGATGTGCGGTCTCTTTCCCTGCTTGTTTTTTCCCCTGCTTGCAGTCTCTGCTTGCTGCGGGCCATCACTCTAAATGAGAAGTGGGGGAGAGGTAGGGGGAGAGAGAGGTAGGGAGAGAGAGAGAGAGGTGAGGGGTAGAGAGAGATGGGTGGAGGGATAGAGAAGTGGGGGGAAATAGGTGGGAGATAGAGAAGAGGGGGAAGGAGAGAAGTTGGCGGAGATAGAGAGGTGGGGGGGAGAGAGAGAGAGAGGTAGAAGGAGGTGAGGTGGGGAGGGGAGAGGTGGGAGGTAGAGAGAGGTGGCGGGAGATAGAGAGAGATGCGGGTAGAGAGATAGAGAATGGGGAGATGCGAGCTGTCTGCAGCCCTGAGTACCAGCACCTGTTTATTTACAAAAAAGCACTCACTATAGGAATTCAAGTATATTTTATCATTAAAGAGTTATTCATTTTGTTTACAAGTTCAGGTTATCCCCATAGAGAGGAGTTTGGATGCAGAGCCTGCAGTGTTTGCTGGTCGCAGCAGGAGGCGAAGTAAGTCGTCTGCCAGACCGGCTGGGGTAAGAGGCCAGCCCTAGTACCTACACCCACTGCCTCCATTCTGTCCTCCCCCCACTTGTTGTGAAGTGGCATCCATGCATGGGGAAGGTGGAGGGAGTTTTTCTTGTGAAGCCCCTGAACTTAGAGGTTCCATTACTGGGTTTAAGTGGTCCCCTTAGGTTGGGACAAGCGAATTGACGGTGGTTACCATCATAGTTAGCGTAATTGCAAAAACACCCCATATTTGCTCAACTCTGTTTAAATACCAAGTCGTGGTGGGATTTGCGCATAGGTCCTGCCTGTTACGGGGCAGCTTTCAGGTATGTGCGTCTAATTTTGGAGCAAGATTATTTAAACGCAACCGTTGTGCTGGTATTTGAGGACTTGGCCCACGTATTGCAGATCGCACTTACAGGTAAGCAGATATACCACATATGTCGTATTGCAGTTGATATACCCTTTGATTTCATATTTCTCTATGGTTTGGTAAAGCCCTGAGGTGAGTGTGAGTGGCGAGTGGGCAGGACTAATTTAAGAGTGGCTCCCTGGTGCCCATTTTCTTTTTCACTACATGAATATGAAAGTGTGCAATGATCATTTTAACAGAGCAGCAATTTTTACACTTAAGGTTAAAGGTGCAATGCATTCTTTCTTAATAATGTAACGGGTGTTCCATCTAGTCTGACCCACCCAATCTCATATTGGCCCCTGTGGTCTAACCAGTCCCCCATTACCTGGTCGTGTCTGATGGTGCACCTGTAGGCAACAGGACTCCTGAGTCTCCCGCATGATGGTATTCGGGGATTGTCAACCCAGACAGGTAGCTGAGGTAGTGTGTGCGAGTCCTACCTACATACAGTGCAGCGCCTCCACCTTATCAGGATCTCTGCGTCCGCCAGGAGATGGGTCTGATGAAGAACTCCTCTATGGTGCCTTCCGCTGGAGAGTAACTTCAGTCTCACACAGTGGAATGTCTTTGATCAAGGGCATCTTTATTATAGTGGTATGGGCAAGCTGCCCCTCACAGCCAGCTGTCTCAGCCGCACATATTCCTTTGCTGTCCCTTTGACAGGTACGCCCTCCCAATGGAGTGGGATCCCCTCTCCCCGCAGGGAGATAACCCCTGTGCCAGGTCCCTGGACACAGTGTGGCTCTTATCCAGCTTGCCATAGAAATGGACAATAGTTACGGCACTAGTGGGTCCTTTCGTCCCAACGCACTCCAACAACTCAGTAAAAATTCAGCAACACACTAAATTTGGGCAGTGCTGTGCCTTATATACTTCAGGAACTGTCACAGCTCTGATGTCACTAATAATGGACTCAGAGTATGCAGCCACTCCCATCCATACATAGTGCACCACACCAGGGTTTGAGGGAAAACCTCCATGATTACTGCTGACATCCCTGTAACTTACCAGGTTTACTGCCAGCAGGGGAGACAACTGCAGACCATTTCACAGCATGGCTACAATCTCCCCCTGGTGAATCCCCACTGTCCCGGCTGGGACCTAAATTTGGTGTACCTTTTTCCAGGAAGCACTGTGAAATAGAACACATAATTAATCAAACAACATTCATGTTTCATAATTATCAACTGTATAACGCTCCTGACCAGCAGAGAGCACTCAAGTAAGACACAGACCTCACTATTCTGTCTACCTAATAATAGTGGCGAGGATCTGGTTTCTTCACCTCCCTACCTGCCATGTCAGTTACTGTAATGCTATACTCCCGAGCCAAGCCGCTCTCGGGTCTATACACCGCTTTGTGCATATATATGCTGCGCCCAATGCTCCATACTCGCATTAACTGGGAGATCCTCTCTTCTGCTCTGCGCCCCGTAATGGCACCCCCTTTATTTACCATGTACATTTCAATGGTTTCTCGTAGCCACCAATCCCGCTTATCCTCAATCTCCTGCATGAGGGGTTCGGGAACATAGGGGTACTCTAACCCATGGGAGTTTTTGTACTGGGCTACAATGGCCCTTTCTGCATGGCTGGTCCGGATTAATTTGGTATTACCTGCTCTCCCGGGTAGCACCCATGACAGGGGTTCATCCGGCTCTGCCGGATCCTCAAGTTTACTAGGACCCAATGGCTCTATTAGCCCTCGACTAATGTCGTACCACGGTTCTGCAGGGCCTTCAAATGAGCCTCCTCAGTGAATTCTCCCTTGGCCCACCAATAGTCCACCACCCCATCCCGCTCTAGGATGAACCGCGTCCTATCTAACCAGGCCTCGTAGCCCTCAAATAAGGGGGCCCACCACCGGGTCTCCTTAACCTCCTCTGTACCGGACTCTACAGACTCTCCCTCCTCTAGTTCTCCCCAGGAGGACACTCCGGATGTCCCGGTAGACCGTGACTGCGATCCCACCCTCTTGGGCCTACTCTCTAGGGTGACACTCACAACGCTTAGGCCATCACTAGATGCGGACACTTGCCGCGAATACCTTCCACCCACCGAACCATCATCAGACGTACCCCAGTCCAAGCCCCCTTCAGTCCGTTCATCCGACGTGACCCGGGAACCCCCTGACATTCCTAAGCTCGACGAGGAGCCGAAAGAAAAGGTGGCTGGGGCTGGGGCTTTAACTAGGGCCTTGGGTCTAACTAGGGTCGGGGTTTGGGCATAGGGCCGGACAGTGGGTATACGCGGGGCTTCGACCCGCTCTTCACCGCTACCTGGTACGGTGCCACCGCATGGGCTCTCCGCTTCTCCGGTCTCACTGCTCTTCAGCTTCCGCGTCGATCACCCGCTCCTCTTCAACCTAGGCGATCGGCTGACACTGCTCGAACGAAGAGGCGCCGTCATCTCCCAATCAGTTCCGCCATGGTCGCCGGAAGCTACGTCCTGGAACGCACGTGCTTCGCTGCCATCCCGGGCTGGGTCCCCAAGCGAGCCTCTTCCTCCATGACTACATCCGGCAACGCCTTTTTCCGCTGTGGCACCGCCTGGGCCCTGCACCGTCCCTCCTCCGCCGTTGACACCCTCGGAACCTGGTAATAGCAGGGGCTTTGCTTACCGTTCTGTGGTATTGGGGTGGATCTGCCGCCATCGGAACCGCTGGTCACCACGGCCGTGGGACTTCGCCTCTCGGGCGACCGCTGAACGGGCGACACTCTGCTCCGCTCACTTCCGACACAGGTGAGTGGCACTGGATTAATCGTACTGCTGCTGTGGCTCACTGGTGGTCGGGCCGTCAACGCAGTAGAGCTTGCTGTTTCCTCGTCCGAGGACTCCAACTTTGCATTAGGGCGAGTCATTCCGCTCGGTGATCGACGGTGAGCCCCCCTTTTATCACCGTGTCAGTGGTCGGTTTTCTCGTCTGGCTTGGTTTTGATGGTCGGGCCCGATCCCCTTTCTCCGGAATCAGTAGACTCCCGCCAGAGCGCACCGAGGAGTTCCGCAGACAGCATGGCAATATCTCCCGCGGTCTCCACTGCCTGGACCGGCACGAATGTCAGCATTGGCCACAGGTATTGCAGGCCACATTGTGCGCATCGCGCCGTAGAGCTCACAGAACCGCCCGGCAGTCGACACTGCAGGCACAGGCATGCCACTGTTTCTATACCCGCCACTCGGAGTATCAAGAAGCCTCCTGGGGCCGAGTAGGGATGGGTAGATATCGGTGACCCTTCTTTGGATTTGCAGGCCATAGTCACTAGAGGAGGCACTCTCACTAGTGGTCTATTCTGCTCGCTGGCTCCTCGCAACTGAAGTGCAGGGGCTGGTTTGCCAACCCCTCCTCCAACTAACTCCATACGCATCCACCACAACCGGGAACCACCCCCCCCCTGGTGGAAACTGGAGGGAGGTCCCTTAATTTGGTCTGCTGACCCAGCACAGGGCTGAGCTAGTCATAGTCCATGTGGGTGCGGCTCCAGCTTTCGCGCCATACTCCCCATCAGGGTGGAGTTTTCCTGTTGGCGCCACTCCTGGCCAACTCTCTGCAAGTTGAGAATTTGCAATATTTTCTGCAACTGGCCCACGCTGTCTCCCAGGGAAGCGGGAACCGCCATCTTGGTTTGAAATGTCACTCTGCAAGTTGAATGAGGTAGCGTTTAACGGTTTGTACGTTGAATGACAATCCAGTCCATTATGTTCGTCATATCTCACGACAATGTCCTCTTCACTGTCCTCAGGGTTACTACCCCAAGGTCCTAGGCACGACCAACACGGTGCATTCACAGCTTTCGCACCACTCCATAACAGGCTCACAAAAGTCTCTTCTGTAGCTTGTTCTTCCAGCAGGCTCACACAAGTCTCCTCTGTAGCTTGCCCTTCACTCGCACACATGCCATGTGTGCTCTCTCCCTTGGCCTCCGTTTGCAATCTTGGACCTTCCGCACCGCGCGGATCCTCCATTCTTGCGATCGCCATTGGGCTATTGTATATTATTTTATAGTACATGGAGCTCCTCTCTGCCGGGCAGCTGCCACACTGATACAATAAAAATGCCTTGTGCACCACCTTGTGTACCTAATGTAGATCTGACTCTTGTTTGCACTACCTCAGGCTAGGCTCACTCTTTCTGTGTCTGCTGTATCTCCTTCCTCCCAATCTGTGCTCCCTTCGGTAAGTGGTCTGGAATGGGCTAGAGTACTCTGGCTCTTCCATGTAGTACTTTGGGCGTCTACCTTCTGTCGGCTAGTCTAGCGCAGACCCTCTACAGGATTCCTGCCCTAAATTACCAGTTTATCCCTTTAGGTGTCGTACCACTAGCACTACCTCAAGGGACTAGGACAGCTATAGTCCGGCTCCAGCCCCACTAACTCCTTGCAGGATCCCAGGGCGTCCGTGCGGCCTGCAGCTCCCCTGAATACCCTGGCTCCTTCCCACGCAGCACAAAGTGGCAGCAGACACTCTCCCTGTTTCCCAGTGTGCCTAGCAAAAGCCTGTCCTGTTGACAGGTATATCAGCAGCGCCTCCAACTGTAACGGGTGTTCCATCTAGTCTGACCCACCCAATCTCATATTGGCCCCTGTGGTCTAACCAGTCCCCCATTACCTGGTCGTGTCTGATGGTGCACCTGTAGGCAACAGGACTCCTGAGTCTCCCGCATGATGGTATTCTGGGATTGTCAACCCAGACAGGTAGCTGAGGTAGTGTGTGCGAGTCCTACCTACATACAGTGCAGCGCCTCCACCTCATCAGGATCTCGGCGTCCGCCAGGAGATGGGTCTGATGAGGAACTCCTCGGTGGTGCCTTCCGCTGGAGATTAACTTCAGTCTCACACAGTGGAATGTCTTTGATCAAGGGTATCTTTATTATAGTGGTATGGGCAAGCTGCCCCTCACAGCCAGCTGTCTCAGCCACACATATTCCTTTGCTGTCCCTTTGACAGGTACGCCTCCCAATTGAGTGGGATCCCCTCTCCCCGCAGGGAGATAACCCCTGTGCCAGGTCCCTGGACACAGTGTGGCTCTTATCCAGCTTGCCGTAGAAATGGACACTAGTTACGGCACTAGTGGGTCCTTTCGTCCCAACGCACTCCAACAACTCAGTAACAATTCAGCAACACACTAAATTTGGGCAGTGCTGTGCCTTATATACTTCAGGGCTGTCACAGCTCTGATGTCACTAATAATGGACTCAGAGTATGCAGCCACTCCCATCCATACATAGTGCACCTCACCAGGGTGTGAGGGCAAACCTCCACGATTACTGCTGACATCCCTGTAACTTACCAGGTTTACTGCCAGCAGGGGAGACAACTGCAGACCATTTCACAGCATGGCTACAATAATGAAAAATGTGTGGCTCGTTTAGGATTTCAGCAAGTGCTGATACCAGCTCTTTCAGGGCTATGACTAATGCCTTGGCTATGTACAGTATGTGCGTCTGTTCTGCTATGCCTAGGCTATTTTGTTCATGTTAAGATTTTGCTGTTCAACATATGCTTGCAAACATTGCATCATAAAAATAAATAAGACCATACATTACTTATATAAAAAATAATATATAAAATAATAATAATAATATATAAAAATAATGCATGTAAGTAACAGTATCCGTGTATGATTTCATGTCGGCTGATTTCTATGTTGTCCCGGTGTGGAGGGAGTACAGCTCTGTTGGTGATAATGTTTCTGCTGGCTCCAGCCAGAATAAATATACTTTTATTTGATCTCTGTGTCCTGTCTGGTGCTTAATCCCTATGTTAAATCCTAGTCTCCCGTGACAACACCTTGCAGCCCATTCAAGTAAAATGTACTGTAAGGTGTCTTGTGGTGCTGAATAGTGTTATATCATGTAGCACTGCCTAGTAAATGTGGGCAACAGACAAAACTCCGGAATGTGTCAAATCAAAGTGAAAGAATGCCACCTCACGTCGGAAGTTTAGAATGTTGACAGTCTGTATGATATGATCGGCAGATGAGCATGGAATGTGATGGAATCCACCAGTACTCTCATTGGCTGCTGTCGAGAATTGAGATTTGGAATTTTCTGTCCTGGGTCAAGCTGTGAATTTGTCTTGCTGCGTGCAGCTCATCGTCAACCTCACAAAAAAAAAGACTTTGTGATTTAGAGTCAGCTGTTTACCAAGTCAGCACACAAGGGAGTATTGTTCCAGCATCCCTAGCTACAGAAAGAATAAACAAGATGGTAATGGCTTTGACGTCTGATGCTAGTAACCTATTCGTTACTGGGGTACATGCTATTAAAGGCTCCTGGGAATCATTTAAAAAAAAAAAGGCTTTTAAATCAGTTTTATGGAGATGTCATCTTGGTTAAGGCTAAGTCCCCGCTGGCGCTGACCGCGCTCATGCTTGGCGAGCGCTCCAAGCATGAGCGCCGGGTGTCCGGCTTGAACGCGCACGCGGGGGAGGGGGCATTGCGGGTAGTTCAGCGCACGGGTAAGTAAAGATTTTTTGTTCACTTACGCGCCGATTGCAGCTGAGCGTGTGCCGCGCGCACCTCGTGAGCGGGGACTTACATATATCTATATATACTGTATGTAAATCTCCTCTGGAAGCACCGCCCGCTCAGCGCTAACGGGGACTTAGCCTTAGACGACCTTTTAAAGCAGCAATCCCACCCATTTTGCCTATTGATTTTTTATTTTGACAGGATTTGAAGCTGGGGGTCCTCCTAAGCTGGGATACTTAACAACTAAATTGATGATAGTTTTCTTGGACAATTAAGGATGGTCGTTGTGTTAATTGAAATGAGCAGTCGCAAGCAGGGTCAAACTGGTGTGACGGGGAACCTGGGAAATCCCCGCTGTGCACCCAGACATGCACATTGCACGAGTGAGTCCGTCGCATTCCGCATTAGCACAGGTGCAGTTGCAGGCAGCCCAGTGGGGTCCATGCTGTTAGGAAGAAACTGGAGGGGGGATCATTGGTCATTCCACATATATTGGGGACTCAGGGGGCAAGTGGGCCAGTGGTGTGAATTGTGCGTCATGTGCAGGCGTCAGTGACAGGTCATCACATGATGCCAGGTCATTGAGCACCTAATACACGCAGTCGACAATACTTTGCTACCGGCCCAGCACCATGTGATGATTCTGTAGCCGGGAGGTGCAGAGATTAAGCAGGAGCAGCTCGGTAGCACATAAAATGGGCTCGGGTTCCCAAGAGCACATGGAAGCAGCACAGGAACCCAAAACCAAAGAGGCAGCACATGAGGGTGGCAGGAACCCAGAAGCATGGAGGAGTCAGTCACGCTCACAAATTACAGGTAAGAGCAGTAAAAAAATGTCGGTTTGATCTATTTCTGATTATTACAAAGACAAGTACAAGAAAACTGAAGAAATAGATTGAATGATAATTATAATGTATAATCATCCTTATACCATCCACTTTTTTGTAAATGTCTTCTTGCCCAGAAACAAATGGATCATCAAGCCATCCATCCCATATCTTTCTTAATGACCTCTCATGTAACAGGTAGGATGGCCTGACCCAGTTCGACTTCTGTAAAACAATCCACATGTACAAAATCTAAGTAGAACAAGTGATTGCTGCTTTACCATAACATTCTAGTCAATTCCAGATCCAGGAGTTCTTATAAATGGGAAAAGTAGGATAAGCAAGTCTATTAAAGCAATTAAAGGTAGGTAAAAAGCCATAAGTGGATTAAAACCCACTTGTTGAAGATAGGAAATCAAAGCAACCCTCCTGGTTCTGGGGACCCCAGGTTCCGGAGATACTTATCGGTTTATTTATCCTTGTCTATGCTCCATCCAGGGGAAACAAAATGGACTCCTTATCTTGCAGGTCATGTGTGCCGGTCATGCTGTAAAAAAAGGGTGTACTGCTGCTTAAGGTTTAACCACAAGCCGCGTTCTGGTATATGACACAATTCCACCCTTCTAAGGTCTCTAAGCCTTCTAAGGTCTCTAAGCCTTCTAAGGTCTCTAAGCCTTCTAAGGCCTATGGGTTTTTTTTCCCTCTAGGTATAAAGCAGGGGGTCTCTGGAGATGAAATGCTCTGGGAGCACCCTGCTTCCCGGGATACTAACCTGGTGGGCCCGGTAGCATCCCCACCTAGGTAGACAATATGGAGGTTTAAATCTCCTGTGGCACGTCACATGTGGCGCCTTCCTATTGGCCAACGTGCCTTGGGAGATTTCATAATCATGGAGATCCGGCAGCACCTACAGAGCTGAAATGAATGTGGTTCGGCCCCAGAGACAACCTGCTTCATACCTTTTTAAAAATAAAAAAATTGCTTAGAATTCTTAGAATGCAAGCTAAGAGCACGGCTATTATTTTATCACAGTTTCCCAGCAGTCAAACTAGTGCGGACCAGGCCTTTTTTTTTTTTTTAAATCAAAATTTCCCAGCAGACAAACAACTGTAGGTCAAAAATAGTCGTAAGGAAGTAAAACCCTAAAATATCAGCATTCTCCGAATGGTAATGTAATTTTAAAGCCAAAACGCCCAATCTAAGATCTTATTACGTAGCTCAGGTGTTCTCAACTCCAGTTCTCAAGAACCCCCCCAACAGGTCAGGTTTGCAGGAAATCCCTGTTTCAGCGCAAGTGGCTCAATCCGTGGCTCAGTCTTTGACTGCATCACCTGTGCGGAAGCAGGGATATCCTGAAAACCTGACCTGTTGTGGGGTCTTGAGGACTGGAGTTGAGAACCCCTGATCTAGAGGGTAGTAAGGGGCCATGCTTGGCGTACGGATGTGAAGGGTATGTACAAAAGTAGAATATTTCTGTGTGCCACAAAATCAATTAAAAGTGCGTCAAGATCGGCCATGTTCAACTTGGCATAAACCGTAAAAAGACTCTAGTGTTAGTGTGACGATAGCTTCCACAGGCTTATTAATATTACACAAAAATAATTGGGTTTGAACTGAACGAGGCTTAAGATATAATAAATTGTATTTATTCCTTAGAATAAAGGTGAACACAACAGATAATACAGTAACAAACAAGAAGTACACTTACTTAAGGGTTGGGGAATGAGAAGTATGATGTAGCATTTCTTTCAGCAGTGAGGAAATCATTCAGGTGATATCAGGTAACCATATCAGCAAACGAAGACAAAGGATATATGGGTGGACAGCCGTTTATAAACCATTCTCCTTCTATTCTTAACCTTAAGCACAGGGGATTGGTTTACAATTACCTCCAGCCACTCACTAACGTGGGAAAGCATTCTGACCCATGCCCCCCTGCTAGTTGGCACATGGGCAGTAGAACTCTGGGGGTCTCATTTCTGAAGCCCCACATTTACGTCAGGAATGCCAGAAAGTCTACTATTTGGAGTTCTGGCAGGAAAACCTTTGTTGAAAGGTGTTAACTGGAACACTTAAGACCTGCCCTGGTTTGGGCTTCGGATAAACAGTGAGGGTGATAAAACTCTTTGAACAGCACTTAAATCCTAGACATAGCGGCGTCCCCAGGGCCATCTGCTACCTTATGGCCCAAAAGAATTTCCTTTTGAACTTATCCCTACCTTAGGATACACTATTAAGCATAAAACATAAACGTATTAAAATATCCGGTTCCGTTAGGTTTAGCAGGTCCAAACTTCCCAGTTCGCATTGCCAGAACTGGGACACCATATGGTCAAAAAAGCGACTTGCTACGACCTAAGAAACCGGAGTTACACAAATGCACATTAAATCATTTTAATACAAAAATCTCCATTGAAAAAGAAATCTCAGCTTTTCACTAAATCCCCATTGAAAACAACGGGCAGCTCCGCCATAGACTTTCAATGGTAAATCGCCGCCATTGAAGTCAATGGGGGTTTTCTGCCATTGAAGTCTATGGGAAAAGTCCCGAACTTCAAGGGGGTCCATACTCCGTCGGGTTGGTCCAAGCGGGTCAAGGATGGTTCTACAGCGATGCCGGAGCAGTGGCTACAGATACCCCAAACCCTGATCCGCTGAACCCTCCGGAACCGGAGATATGGATTCCTAAAATTCAGCATTTCTCACTTAGTCATTTTTCTGAGCCGTTTCTGCCGCCGCCGGCAAAGCCTATGGCGCGACCCGCTCTATCTGGTTCAACCCTTATCGGGGGTCCAGGATTCGGGGACCCGGTGGTGGTCGAGTGGGGGGACCCTTAGGAACTAGGGGCAAAAAGAATTTTATCCCTAGGTGCCCTAGAACAGTTTATTTCCCCGCTAATTGACGTTGAACTTGACCCAGTGATTTTAGCTCTTTTGAAGGACATTGTATCCGCTTTGCGGTTTGCGGTCTGGACGGCAGCCAACTAGGTTACCTCGAGGCATCTCCATTGAAGTCAATGAGCCCATTGACTTTCAATGGGAAACCGCCGCTCTCCCTCTCGGACGCCACCTGCTGGTCACTACAGGAAACAGGACGAAAACAGCACCAATTCCTATTGAAATGCATTGAGCCCTAATGGCGGCCAATGGGGACCTGCAAAATGGTGCCTGAAAAGGCGGGAAAACTACACAAAGAGCTATAATCATTAAAGAATTATTAACCCTTGTGCTCCCGGATGGATTCTAGTGTGTGTGTGATGCAAACACTGAGTAACCAGACATTACAATGGAACAGGGGAAAATACATTTACATGTCATAACAAGGGTTACATCACATTTCTGGACCTCAGCCCAGTTAACCCCTTGTCTCCCTGGTGCGGTCAGGGGTGGCCAAATGGGGTGCAACCCCTTTAATACCGGGCCACCCCCTCTCTCCCTCTACAGTTAGTGCAGAATTAAGTAAACTGCAACTATATTTCTAGGGTGACCACCCGTCCCCCTTTTGCCGGGACAGTCCCGGTTTTTCGAGAGCTGTCCCGGTTTCCTGTGTTTCCTGGAAATGTCCCGGTTTTTCCTCCATGTGTTCCCGTTCTATTTTTAGCATCGCCGGCGGTGCGCGAGTAAGCTGCGGTGCGCTGTGTGCGAGTCTGCGGCGGCGCGGAGGAGGAGACTGCTGCAGCCCGGCTGGTAAGTATTTTTTTAATGCCCCACCCCCCCACGGCAGTTTCCTACCTTGTTGGCCAATCACCTGCATCCCGGCATTTAGCCCCGCCCCCCGGCATCATCCTTCACCAAGGCCCGGCATGTGGGAATGGATGGAAGGAAAGGTGCCGTGGGGGGGGGGGCAGGGCCAGGGTACCTGGGGGCGGGGTGCAGGACCAGCGTGCCTGGGGGGGTCAGGATAAGCGTGCCTGGGGGGGGTCAGGATAAGCGTGCCTGGGGGTGGGGCTTCCGCTTCCTGCGGCAGAGCACACGTGGTGTGTGTCTGCCCGCTCCTGGCTCCTCTGCGCGGTGTCTCCCCCCCTCTGCCCGCTGGGGTGATACTGTAGGAGGTGGGTTTTTGATCCGTTGCCTACTGTCCTGGCGCTCCCTTCACCTACGGTCCCCTTGGTTCGGGAGATGGGTGCGGGGACTGGCAGTGGTGGCTGCGCGGTGTCCCCCCATTCTGCCCCGGGAACCCGTGGCTGCCCGCCGGGGGAGGGTGGGCGGCAGTTTGTACCTTTGCGTCCCGGCGCTCCTATCCACCCCCCCCCCCCTTGGTGCAGGAGATGGGCGCGGGGGTGGGTGCTCGTGGCTTCCTCTGTGTACTCCAGTGTGTGTGTGTGTGTGTGTGTGTACCAGTGTCTGTGTGTGTGTACCAGTGTCTGTGTGTGTGTACCAGTGTCTGTGTGTGTGTACCAGTGTCTGTGTGTGTGTACCAGTGTCTGTGTGTGTGTCCAATGTCTGTGTGTGTGTACCAGTGTCTGTGTGTGTGTGTGTACCAGTGTGTGTACCAGTGTGTGTGTGAGTACCAGTGTGTGTGTGTGTGTGAGTACCAGTGTGTGTGTGTGTGTGTGTGTGTACCAGTGTGTGTGTGTGTGTGTGTGTACCAGTGTGTGTGTGTGTACCAGTGTGTGTGTACCAGTGTGTGTGTGTGTACCAGTGTGTGTGCGTGTGTACCAGTGTGTGTGCGTGTGTACCAGTGTGTGTGCGGTGTACCAGTGTGTGTGCGTGTACCAGTGTGTGTGTGTGTACCAGTGTCTGTGTGTGTGTACCAGTGTCTGTGTGTGTGTGTACCAGTGTGTGTACCAGTGTGTGTGTGAGTACCAGTGTGTGTGTGTGTGTGTGTGTGTGTGTACCAGTGTGTGTGTGTGTGTGTGTGTGTGTGTGTGTACCAGTGTGTGTGTGTGTGTGTGTACCAGTGTGTGTGTGTGTGTGTGTGTGTGTACCAGTGTGTGTGTGTGTGTACCAGTGTGTGTGTGTGTGTGTGTACCAGTGTGTGTGCGTGTACCAGTGTGTGTGTGTGTACCAGTGTGTGTGTGTGTGTGTACCAGTGTGTGTGTGTGTACCAGTGTGTGTGTGTACCAGTGTGTGTGTGTGTACCCGTGTGTGTACCCGTGTGTGTACCCGTGTGTGTACCCGTGTGTGTGTGTGTCTCCCTCACTCCCTCCCCCTCTCCCCCCCCTCCCCCTCCCTCCCCCTCTCTCTCTCTCTCTCTCTCTCCTGCTGCTTTAGAAATTGTGAAGAGGGGGCATCCTAACACTGGTTAAGGGTAGGGTGACCACCCGTCCCCCTTTTGCCGGTACAGTCCCGGTTTTTCGGGAGCTGTACCGTTTTTCTGTGCGTACCGGTAATGTCCCGGATTTTCCTCATGTGTCCCCGTTTTTTTGTCGCCGGCGGTTCGTTGTGCGCGGTGCGCGAGTCTGCGGCGGCGCGGAGGAGGAGACTGCAGCAGCCCGGCTGGTAAGTTTTTTTTTTTACTGCCAGGGGTTGGGCTTGTGTTACGGGTCTTGCTGATTGAATGCGGCCCGTCATTGTACAATGTCCCGCCCCCCTCGGCATTAAGCCCCGCCCCCGGCATCATCCTTCACCAAGGCCCGGTATTGGTATAGTATGTGTGAATGGAAGGAAGGGTGCCGTGGGGGGGGGGGGGGAGAGGCAGCGTGCCTGGGAGGGGGGGAGAGAGGCAGCGTGCCTGGGGCGGGGGGGGGGGAGAGGCAGCGTGCCTGGTGGGGGGGAGAGACAATAACGGTGCAGGAGATTGGATGTTTCCTGCAGGGGGAGGCAATTTAAGTATTGAATCTGCAGCAGGACCGCAGGGGATTGGATGATGCCAGAGGTGAGGTGGGAGGGGAGGAGTGAAGTGATGTCAGTGATGTCAGTGTCGTGACATTCACTGCCACGCGGAGGATCAGAGAGGAGCAAGTGTCAGAGCTGCTGCACATTTGCTTTGGCCTTTGTCTGTGTCTCAAAATCCACCTCCTAGGAGCAGAGCTGAGCTAATAATTACTGTAAGTAGTAGCAACATATATTTTTAATATAAATACAACCCTATTTGTTATTTCCCCTATTTATTTTGCAAATTGTAGTACACAAGGTCAGGTCAGAATGTTCAATTTAAAAAAAAGTCTTAATTGTACTTAATGCCTTAATTTTTTATTTAATGTCAATTCATTGTTTATTTAATTTTAATTAATGTCAATTATTTAATTTTAATGGTCATTTTTTATTAATTGAAATTCTTTAATTTTAATGTCTTCATTATTTAAGTAATTTTAATTAATGTTAATTTTTTATTAAGTCCAGTAGAGATTAGAAAGTAGATTTCAGGCTGCGAAGTAAAGTGGTATGTTTTATTAATTTCTGATACTGAAATCCCTTTTTACTTAATAGAATTTATGTTGAAGTTAATCTGTAAAGAAGACATTATGATTTTTTTTTCTTATGCTGCTGTCTAGATATATAACTATATTGCATTAAAATGCTGATTTCCAATTACATTTTTTGCACCCTTTTTCTTGCAGCGTGGGCACTCACAACGGACGTTGTGGTGTCGGCCACGAGGCAGACTTTTCACAGACTACCAGTCCTCACAGACCTTGGGTAAGTACAGAATATAAAAATAATTTTAAAAAAATGTTGTTTTTGAAAAAAAAAACTGTTTTACAAAACATACATGCACACACACACACACACACACACACACACACACACACACACACACACACACACACACACACACACACACACACACACACACACACACACACACACACTAATCCCTGGTCCAGAACTCCGATTTAGGGTGCAAATGTATTGCATTTAAATATTGATTTAAACTTCATATTCATATTTATGCACCCTTTTTCTTGCAGCGCGGGCACTCACAACGGACGTTGTGGTGTCTGCCACAAGGCAGACTTTTTACAGACTACCAGTCCACACAGACCTCAGGTAAGTCCAGAAAAAAAAAAAATAATAATAATAAAAAAAAAAATTGGTTTTCCTTTTTTTTATTAAACGGTTTAACAAAACATACATACGCAGACATGCACGGTCACTCGGTCACTCAGACACTCAGACACTCGGTCACTCTTAGACACTCGGTCACAGACACTCGGTCACAGACACTCGGTCACTCGGTCACGGTCACTCGGTCACGGTCACGGTCACTCGGTCACAGACACTCGGTCACGTCACACACTCGGTCACGTCACAGACACTCTCTCACTCTGTCTCTCCACAGTCACTCTCTCTCTCTGTCTCTCCACAGTCACTCTCTCTCTCTCTGTCTCTCCACAGTCACTCTCTCTCTCTGTCTCTCCACAGTCACTCTCTGTCTCTCCACAGTCACTCTCTCTCTCTGTCTCTCCACAGTCACTCTCTCTCTCTCTGTCTCTCCACAGTCACTCTCTCTCTCTCTGTCTCTCCACAGTCACTCTCTCTCTCTGTCTCTCCACAGTCACTCTCTGTCTCTCCACAGTCACTCTCTCTCTCTGTCTCTCCACAGTCACTCTCTCTCTCTCTGTCTCTCCACAGTCACTCTCTCTCTCTCTGTCTCTCCAAAGTCACTCTCTCTCTCTCTCTCCACAGTCACTCTCTCTCTCTCTCTGTCTCTCCACAGTCACTCTCTCTCTCTCTCTGTCTCTCCACAGTCACTCTCTCTCTCTGTCTCTCCACAGTCACTCTCTCTCTCTCTGTCTCTCCACAGTCACTCTCTCTCTCTGTCTCTCCACAGTCACTCTCTGTCTCTCCACAGTCACTCTCTCTCTCTGTCTCTCCACAGTCACTCTCTCTCTCTCTGTCTCTCCACAGTCACTCTCTCTCTCTCTGTCTCCACAGTCACTCTCTCTCTGTCTCTCTCTCTGTCTGTCTCTCTCTGTCTCTCCACTCTCACTCTCTCTCCACTCTCACTCTCTCTCCACTCTCACTCTGTCTCTCCACTCTCACTCTGTCTCTCCACTCTCACTCTGTCTCTCCACTCTCACTCTGCCACTCTCTCACTGCCTCTCTCACTGCCTCTCTCTCACTCTGCCTCTCTCTCACTCTGCCTCTCTCTCACTCTGCCTCTCTCTCACTCTGCCTCTCTCTCACTCTGCCTCTCTCTCACTCTGCCTCTCTCTCACTCTGCCTCTCTCTCACTCTGCCTCTCTCTCACTCTGCCTCTCTCTCACTCTGCCTCTCTCTCACTCTGCCTCTCTCTCACTCTGCCTCTCTCTCACTCTGTCTCTCTCTCACTCTGTCTCTCTCTCTCACTCTGTCTCTCTCTCTCACTCTGTCTCTCTCTCTCACTCTGTCTCTCTCTCTCACTCTGTCTCTCTCTCTCTCACTCTGTCTCTCTCTCTCTCACTCTGTCTCTCTCTCTCTCACTCTGTCTCTCTCTCTCTCACTCTGTCTCTCTCTCTCTCACTCTGTCTCTCTCTCTCTCACTCTGTCTCTCTCTCTCTCACTCTGTCTCTCTCTCTCTCTCTCACTCTGTCTCTCTCTCTCTCTCTCTCACTCTGTCTCTCTCTCTCTCACTCTGGCTCTCTCTCTCTCACTCTGTCTCTCTCTCTCTCACTCTGTCTCTCTCTCTCTCACTCTGTCTCTCTCTCTCTCACTCTGTCTCTCTCTCTCTCACTCTGTCTCTCTCTCTCTCACTCTGTCTCTCTCTCTCTCACTCTGTCTCTCTCTCTCTCACTCTGTCTCTCTCTCTCTCACTCTGTCTCTCTCACTCTGTCTCTCTCTCTCTCACTCTGTCTCTCTCTCTCACTCTGTCTCTCTCTCTCACTCTGGCTCTCTCTCTCTCACTCTGGCTCTCTCTCTCTCTCTCACTCTGTCTCTCTCTCTCTCACTCTGTCTCTCTCTCTCTCACTCTGTCTCTCTCTCTCTCACTCTGTCTCTCTCTCTCTCACTCTGTCTCTCTCTCTCTCACTCTGTCTCTCTCTCTCTCACTCTGTCTCTCTCTCTCTCACTCTGTCTCTCTCTCTCTCACTCTGTCTCTCTCTCTCTCACTCTGTCTCTCTCTCTCTCACTCTGTCTCTCTCTCTCTCACTCTGTCTCTCTCACTCTGTCTCTCTCTCTCTCACTCTGTCTCTCTCTCTCTCACTCTGTCTCTCTCACTCTGTCTCTCTCTCTCTCACTCTGTCTCTCTCACCCTGTCTCTCTCTCTCTCACTCTGTCTCTCTCTCTCTCACTCTGTCTCTCTCTCTCACTCTGTCTCTCTCTCTCTCTCACTCTGTCTCTCTCTCTCTCTCACTCTGTCTCTCTCTCTCTCCCCCTGTCTCTCCCCCCGTCTCTCTCTCTCTCCCCCTGTCTCTCTCTCTCTCCCCCTGTCTCCCTCTCTCTCTCCCCCTGTCTCCCTCTCTCTCTCCCCGTCTCTCCCCCTGTCTCTCCCTCTCTCTCTCCCCCTGTCTCTCCCTCTCTCTCTCCCCCTGTCTCTCCCTCTCTCTCTCTCTCTCCCTCCCCCCTGTCTCTCCCCCTGTCTCTCCCCCTGTCTCTCCCTCTCCCCTGTCTTCCTTTCTGTCTCATCTTAACTGCCGTATACCTACACTGAAGTAACCCGCCCTGCTTTCTTCCAGATCTGACTCAAGTTTCACACGGGAGACATCGGAAGACAGGTAGGGAACACCTCCCCTCCAGTATAGTACCTTGAGGGACTGCGGATCAAGTAAGATCCCATCCGGGATTGCTGCTTTAGAAATTGTGAAGAGGGGACGTCCTGACAATGGTTTAGGGGTACAGAAGTCATTCACATCTGGCTTTTTTTGTTGTTCGATTAGTGAGGCCATCCGAGACACACACACACACCACACACCCACACCACACACACGTAACTAGGACTAATGGTAGTAAAGTATAAGTGTAATACAATATATAAACTGTTAATGTAAAAAAAAAAAATTGTGTCCCGGTTTTTCATTTTCAAAATCTGGTCACCCTAGTTAAGGGGTTCAGAATCATTCACATCTGGGTTTTTTTTTGTTCGATTAGTGAGGTCAACACACACACAACTATGTAACAAGGACTAATGGTAGTAAGTATAAGTGTACTACCATAAATAAACTGTTATGTAAAAAAAAAATGGCCCAGTTTTTCATTTTCAAAATCTGGTCACCCTATATATTTCCCTTTTTCATTATTAAACCATACATCCCAATGAAAGACAGCAGTAGTTTTCAATGTTGGAAGAATGAAGATGAAAAATAATATTTTTTTGATAATCAGCCACCACTTATTAGTGCAAATGTAGACTCAGAATCGCATTGTTATTCCTTTTCTAGAGCTGCGAGTCTCTCAATAGTCCATATGTGAAGCGAGATTAAGCGGGATATGTATTAAAGCAGAGGTGGCCAACTCCAGTCTTCAAAGGCCACCAACAGGTCAAGTTTTAAGGATATCCCTGCTTCAGCACAAGGTGGCTCAGTCGGAATGATATCCGGGATATCCCTAATACCTGGCCTGTTGGTGGCCCGTGAGGACTGGAGTTTGCAACCCCTGTATTAAAATCTTCCAGCTGCGATAATAGGCAAAAGTGGGGCAAAGAACTGCACCAGGAATCTCACTGAAAGCAACAAAGGCCAACTGCGCTGAAACAGGGATATCCTGCAAACCTGACCTGTTGGGGGGGGGGGTCTTGAGAACTGGAGTTGAGAACACCTGAGCTACGTAATAAGACTTAGATTGGGCATTTTGGCTTTAAAATTACATTACCATTCAGAGAATGCTGATATTTTGGGGTTTTACTTCCTTACGACTATTTTTGACCTATAGTTGTTTGACTGCTGGGAAATTTTGCTGCCCGGATAAATCTGACTGGGCAGGTTTTTTCCCTGCTGCAGTCCTGTGTTTCTGCAGCTGGAGACTCTGACACACATGCTTTCCTCTGGATCAAAATCCTGTATATACAAATGTAACGGGTTTCCCCCCCCCCCCCTCCAATCGCAGATATAGTGTGGGGTGAAAGGGAACATACGAAGTTACCATAGGTGTGGTGCATTACCTGTTGGCTCGCAGGAGGGCTGAGCTTTCGCCACGGGGAACCTGGGGCAATTTACTAGGGGTACTCACTTACAACGATGCAGCGCCTCCACCTGCGATGGCTCCCACCAGAGGGGGAGTGGTTCCTCGCAGGACAATCACTAATAATCAATACTCACACACAGGGATATATAATAACTGATACTATTTACTTATCCCGCAAAACAACATATCACAGCAACATTATATAACCTGTGTCCCTCTCTAGAGGAGACACTTACCGCGTCGCGCAGGACGCTTACACTAATTTGCACCACGGCGGGTGCCCACACTTTGTGCGTCACGGCGTGCGCTAACCTATGCGTCGCAGCGGACGCTAACCTCTATGCGTCGCGGCGGATGCTAACCTCTATGCGTCGCGGCGGACGCTAACCCCTCCACAGAGTGATCCCACCCCGTGTCCCGTAACCCAACCCAATGTCTCGCACTCCCAAATCATATACCAATGTGTGTGTGTGACTGCGCAGCCACTATGTCTGGTGATAGGCCTTGTTGGTGCACGTGAGGGTATGGGTTACCTGCAGTGCTCGGGCCTGCAGCGAACTTCACAAAGGATCCAGGTGATTTCTGGATCCGGGTACCACCGGAGGATCCCACAGGTGCAATCCCCGTCTGGAAACAGTCCAACTCTCTCCCAGCAACCAATCAATATTCTTGGTTCACTATTAGCCAATAGATAATGGGGCAGAGTCCCTAACCTAGGGCCTGTCCCTACAATACTCAGCTAGGATGACTCAGGGCTATCTGGGGCCTAGGGGATTGCTGGCCTAGTGCAGAGAGTCACTGACTCCTGCACCCTACCTCCTTCCCCTAGCTGCTCCAGTCACCAACTAACTAGCGTGCTTCAAGCCCGCCAAATGTATCAACTTGTGGCAAGCAGAGTTCCTGCAGCCCTATTGGCTACCTGGCGTCATGGGGCCGCTCCAGAGGCTCATGGGACTTGAAGTCCCCTTACAGAGCCCTCCTCTTATTGGCCAGGCTTCGCGGGCTCTTCACTGCGCATGCGCGAACTCCCTGGCGTCCTCCCGGCGCTCCTAGTCCCTGCGCATGCGCAACACACCTAATAATGGCGGCGCCCTGCTCTGCGAGCCGCCGGGACCGGAGCAACGCGATCGCGGCCTTAACGACGGCCCGACCGCGTCCCCGGCAACCGGCCCGATCGCGTCCCTAGCAACCGGCCGCAACTGTATGTAACTCGCGGCTCGCGCACCAGTACCCCTCACTACCTGGTCCTCGGCGTCGCTGCGCAGCGGGAGGAGGGGGGTCAGCATGGCAAGGGGGGACCTGGCTACACAAATATAGGATAAGTATCTGCCATCTAAATTTACTATAGGTTGAACTCGAAGGACATATGTCTTTTTTCAACCTCATCCACTATGTAACTACAGTATATAACTATATCCTAGTGATTGTTTTGGTATTCCTTGGTACAACTGCTGTCATGTGTAGTTAGGAGCTTCTAAACTTTTTTTTATTTTTAAACTATAAATAAATGTTAAAATGTGCAGTGGTACATGGTTGATTACTTCTAATTAGACATGGGCAAACATGTTAAAATCTGATTCGCGGATTTTTCGCACTGGTTTTACCTAAATCCGATCCGCAAACAGAAATCCGAAGTCAGATTGAGCACTAAAAAAAAAAAAAAATCTGCCCATATACATCTGAATCCATTATTGGATCTGTTCCACCCGTATTATGTGGAATCCGCCATCGGATTTGATCTTAAGTCCAATTCCAGATTTTTGAGACAGAGATAAGCAAAGTACATTTAAATTATTCACATCTCATACTACCTGAAATGATTTGTATAAGAACTATATTGATAAATCCAAGGCACCTTGTAAAGAAGGGAGTATTGGTGTCAGACATCAGAACCCACAGCCTCTGCTATTCTGTGTAGCAGCTCTAGTAGTGTGATGTAAACCAGCTGATGGGTATCACACCGTCACAGCATACTTTTGAGCTCTACTTCTCACTACTCGCACCAGTAGTCCCCTCCCCTGGCTTCCTTTTTTGTATTGCATACAAAGAAGAAAGTGTATGCTTCTTTCTGTGAAGGCATTGATGCCTAAATTAGAGAAGCTTTTAAACATATCTTGACATTTGAAATAAACAATAATCCCTTTGCATTGCAGCCTTCTCTCGTAATGAATGGGTTAAAATGTTTGCATGCCTGAGTGCTTTCACTTTTCATATAAATTGCTAAGTGAAACTGGTTTTCACAGACCAAGCTCCTGGCTTGGCTATGTATGTTTACATTCTGCAAGGTGTTTTAACCTGTGCAGTCCTGGTTTTTCATCTCTTCCTTCAAAATGCAGTTAGTATGGGATATAATATATTTATTTATTTCCCTGCCGGAAGAAGTTACACTTTATTTTTGCCTGAAGCCCAGAATAGAAAAGTTGCCCCACGTCACCAAGAACAGGGTAAATGTGTCGAAGACTATTTAACATAATGTTTTGTTTTAAAAAGCGCAGACAGTGTACACAGCACTGTAGATTCAAAATTTGCAGGAACAATGAGCCCTTACCCCATAGAGCTTACAATCTATTTTTGGTGCCTGCGGCCCAGTGAGATAAAGAGACTTGCTCAAGGTTGCAAGGAAAGGTAACACTGGGATTCAGCCCATATGCTTTGAACCTGCTTCCTATTGCTTGAGAAGTGTTCAGCTCCATTTAGATGAATGGGACTAAAATCTCCTCCAGCACAGTGAGGCGGCCCTGCAGCACATAGGCCTAAGAGGGTATTCTACATTGTCCAAAGTGGTCTTGCAGGCCATTTTCAGTCAAATTCCTAATTGAATGACCACTTTGGACAATATAGAATAAGGCCCAAAGTGGCAAACACTGATTAGTACCACGGTTGTGATGAAAAAAGGGAATCGCATCATATTGATCTAGTCCGGTATTTTATCTCCCACCCCTTTATTTTTTTTTTATTTAATCAATATAATAGGGGCTCACAAAACGACAGAACTAGCTCAACCTGTTCTGTTCATGTATGTCCTCCAGAAGCCTATATAAGTTTAACTGATAATGTTAGCATCTTGTCCACTGTGCATATCCTGCTCTATTAAAAAAAATGTTTAGTGTTACAAATCATGATTTTCTCAATATCTAGCTTCTTTAGATTACCCTGGGTTCTAGGGAGAGCTCCATTTTAACCTCCAGATCACATAATATTTCACACACTTATATCTCCTGAACGGAGCCACACATTTTAAGAATAAAAATAGTGTTGAAAGGGCACAATGAGAAACTCTTTAAAAATTAAAAAAACGAAAAAGCAAAACTGCAGATCTGTATGGACTGCTGCTTTAAATCTAATTAACCTTAATAAATATATATATTCATCCACAACAAGAAAAGCAGGACAATATTATTGACTTGCGTACTATACATGTCTCCAAGCAGACTGTCTCCAAGCAGCATGGGTGCAAATAATGACATTTCATTGGGCTCATATTACTCAGCATTGTAAACCTTAGCTGTATGGGAGATTCGGGCACAGTCAGCCCTGGTTTAGAAACCCCCTTGCAAATGTTTTGTTCATTTCCCCATAGGAACAGCTTGCTGGAGCTGCACTTTAGTCTGAACTGCAAAAGAAGCAGAACTATGATTCACTTGGTCAAATAAAGAAAGACGTGTAATAATAGCACAGAGAGAAGATCTCTCGCAATATAACTCTTTGTCAATGTACTGAAGAGGTCTTCAGGATATTTAGTTTTTGACACCTGACATCAGCCAGCTTTCAGATTTATACATTTGAGATAGATGAATTAAAGCATAAACTGTGGTCTGCTTTTCATTGTACCATTATCTATAGCTAAATACTGTAGATCTTACATCCTCAATTAAAATCCTGGTTTGGCTGAACTGCTTTGGGCATCATATAGAGCCAAGTGGCAAATGTAAACATCCTAGATCCACCTGCCTCACCCCGAGTACACAGCTGATGGGCTTGGATTAGCTGCCTTGTCACGACCCTTACCTTTATATATCTGTTCTTCTGCTAAAGGTTGCCGTCATGTTTTTTTCAGCTGCCTGAGGAGGTTAATAATAAGCCCAGTGGCATAGCAGCACTGTGGTGTAGCAGGGAACAGCCCCCTTGGCAGCGTGAGCTATGAGCGGCTCTGTATCTGTGTGACTGCCACTGCCAGCCTAATGATGACTGGGGAGGGAACTAAAGTGAGACGTACAGCGTCTGCTCAGATTACATCAGCAACCAGCAGCCTGTTATCACCATGAAAAGAAATACAGCCCTTATTCCGCTCTATGGTACGGCAGGAAATTGCATGGCAAGCAAAGCATATAGAGTCCGCACATACACTCTGCACTAGGGAGAGAGGAGGACAGGAGGCCAGCGTACCTGTTCAAAATAACAGTGATCATAATTACACACACACAGAACCAGATTGATATTATTATACGGTCACGTAAGAGCGCAGAAGAGAAGCCATTTGTACTGTAGCTGTGGCTTCTAGTTACTGGCACACACACAGTTGTTATTATTATTGTTTATTTCTAAAGCGCCAACATATTCTGCAGCGCGGTACAATGCGGGAGCCGAAGGATATAAATTACATAATCAGAATGACATAGCAAATAAGGATAAACGGATACCAAATTAGGGTAATGAGGTTCACGCTCATGAGCGCTTCCAATGTACAGTTATATAATGAGGGCACTGACAGTGCTTCATAACATGAAATGCAAACAATAATACCCGGTAGTATAGAGGTACCTAACACTGTTACAGCAGTAAGAGGCCCTGGTTTAACCCCTTGTGTGCCCCATGATGTACCTTCCACGTCATGGTGTCCGGCACTCCACGGTCCCCTGTGACGTAGTAGCTACGTCATGTGCTATCTACTGGTTTTGCAGGGGAGATCCTGTTCTGTGTTCCTGTGGAGCGCTGAGTACAATCTGTCAGTCTGAACAATGCAAGAGGTGTCCTGAGGAGTGGTCACGTGATCACGAAGTGCCAGGGGTGCCGTGACCCCCTCCGGCTCTAAATGGGTAAAGCTGCAGTCCCCCCCCCAGAAGCCTCTATGATTTTGACGCATATAATGTTAGTATCTTGCCCTCTGAGCATGTCCTGCTCTTTTGATGTAAACAAGTGTTTTTCTAATGATTTAGTAGCTTCCGAGGTTACCATGGTAACCCTTACACTGCACTGAGCCCTGGGGAGAGCTTCATTTTAACCTCCTGGGCATTTAATATTTGAAACGCGTATATCTCATGACACAAGGCATCAGATTTAAAAAATAAAAACAGCTTTGGAAAAAACGAGAAGAGGTCCTAGTAAAACAAGTGTTCGACACATAGGATCTGTAATTGTGGGAGTATGACACAATCTTAATTGTTAGTGCAATGTAGTTCTTATGAGATTAAGGATCACTGAGGATCATAAAAATAACATCATTGTCAAAGAATAATTAAGTGCTCGAGGCGACACTTTTTACTTCCAGTAGAAACAGTTTTGCTCTGCCTGTTATTGGAATTTACTTCAGTGGAAATAGGGTAAGCTTACACTGCTTAGTTAACCTGGGCAAAAACCCTATTGCAGAGCTCTTCAACTGGCAGCACATAAAGTGCCTTATTAATATGTCTCTTGGACTCTATTTAGGATGACCAGGTGTCCAGGTTTAGCCGGGACAGTCCCGTTTTTTTAACCTCTGTCCCGGTTTTTTAGTCTCTGCCCGGCTGCCCTGCATGCTGTAAAATGTTCCGTTTTTTTGTGGTTGTTCCGCTTTTGACCATCAGAGCCGGGGGGGGGGGGGGAGGCAGCAGAGAGCAGACAATGCAGGGAGGAGAGCAGGGGCCGGGTCTGAGCTGCGGAGCCCCAGCAGTGAGACCCGGAAGTGTCAGTGAGAACTTCCAGTGTCTGCTGCCAGGGCTCAAGATGGCTTCCCCCACCCATGCAGGTATGGTCCAGAATGGGACACACTCACTCACACAATGGGGGGGGGAAGAGACACAGAGAGAGGCACAGGCACAGCATTGGGAGAGACACAGAGAGAACACAGGCACAGCATGGGGAGAGGCAGAGAGAGAGAGAGAGAGAGAGAGAGAGAGAGAGAGAGAGAGAGAGAGAGAGAGAGAGAGAGAGAGAGAGAGAGAGAGAGAGAGAGAGAGAGAGAGAGACAGAGACAGAGACAGGCACAGCATGGGGAGAGACACAGAGAGAGGCACAGGCACAGCATGGGGAGATACAGAGAGAGGCACAGGCACAGCATTGGGAGAGACACAGAGAGAACACAGGCACAGCATAGGGAGAGGCAGAGAGAGAACACAGGCACAGCATGGGGAGAGGCAGAGAGAGAGAGAGAGATACACAGGCACAGCATGGGGAGAGACACAGAGAGAACACAGGCACAGCATGGGGAGAGGCAGAGAGAGAACACAGGCACAGCATGGGGATAGGCAGAGAGAGAGAGAGATACACAGGCACAGCATGGGGAGAGACACAGAGAGAACACAGGCACAGCATGGGGAGAGGCAGAGAGAGAGAGAGATACACAGGCACAGCATTGGGAGAGACACAGAGAGAACACAGGCACAGCATGGGGAGAGGCAGAGTGTCATGGAACAGGTATACCCCTGTCTACACTTCTGTCTCACCCCCCCCTTTTTTCCTCGCAGCCCTGCTTGTCAGCTTATTAATGCCAGCTGTATGTGTTTGGTTCTGCACACAAACATAGTGTTTGTGTGGTAAATGCAGTGCCATTTCCCTTCTCCCAGCAGCTTGCTGCATTAAATATGTAACATTATTGCTACATGTTGTAGCTTCCCCAGACACTCCTGTGAGTTGCCATGGCAGCCCCAGCCTTTCTCTCTAATGGGCTAGTCTGCTTTCTCCCCCTCTGCTCTGGCCACAGATGGTCTGTCCCCAGACTATCTTACTACCCAGCAGACATTGCTTTTTCCTTTCCACCATTTTCCCTGGACTCGTGAGTACCTGGCTGTAACCCTTGTAAGGTGCTGCAGAATTATCTTTTCACCTCCCTTTACTACTGAGCACACACAGAGATTTAGACCTACACCTCTACACAAGCAACTGTATTTACCTGCTTTCCCCCAAATAAAGTAAGAAAAGAAACAGACCTTGTCGTGCTTGGAAAAGAGGGCGAGTTGACACTATCTGAGCTAAGTCATCACCACGTGACCCTCTGGCTTCCAGAATAGTGAAAAGATATCGTGTGCCTTACAGACACTTACAGGAGCTGCTACTCCAGACTCCATGACAATATAGAGCAGCCTCTACAGCAGTACATGCAAGCAGCATACACAGCTATACAGAGCAGCCTCTACAGCAGACAAAGGAAGCACCTATTAGCTCAAACTGCACAGCAGCCTGCAGCCTTAACAGACAAGCAGCAGCTCAAACTGCACAGCAGCCTTGCAACATACAGCGCTTCTTACACAAACCTAACTGCCTTTTTCTCTGTCTGAGTTCACCCTCTGCACAGCCCTATAGTGAGGAGCCACCTTCCCACCTACCCCTGCGCACGTTCCCACGGCCAGCGCCATCAAGGGCCACGCCGCCGGACACCCGCCAGGACACGGGTCAGAGCCAACGGACACCTGTGAGTACAGCTACCCCTACGCTGCACGCTGCAGGACACCGCTCGGCATCATCTGAGACAGACACCCATCGCTGACAAGGTAAAAGACCGCACGCCACACGCACTGGCAAAAGGCCTACACATACCTACAGCATGGCAGAACTCAGAGCCTCACCAGACATCACGCAGGAAAGCAATCACTCAGACACAGAGAATGCCGCGCAACCGCAACAGGCGCAGTCAGGCGCGAGGCCCAAACGGACAGTCACACTGACACAAAAGGCCCGCGAAAAATATGAGACTGACATTGTCACTTCGTCAGGGTCACGAAACGCGTAGGGAGGAGGAGCTTAGTGATTTGGAACGTCTGAGCACCCGTAGTTCCTGACGCGAGGAGAGTTCCGGTTTCCAGTTTCCGGTTTGCGGCATCGCTGACGTCACTCGAGGTTCCGGTATCGAGTGTAGCGTGCGGCGATTCTCTCCTCGGCAGTCTATAGGAGCAGTGCAGGTTGCGGACGGCAGTTTGTGCGGTATTTGATACCCTGTATTTATGTAAGTGTGATTTTAACGTTTTTTCTTGAGCTATTAAATCCTGTACGATATCACACTAGTATTGTTTAATTTCCACCCCCTCCCCCCCTCCCACTCTTGAACCTGTGGGAGTGTTGGAGTGAAAAATCGACACTGAGTGAGGGAGATTCCAGCAGACCAGACCACGTGGGATCCGTGAGATGATCTGAAGGAAAGGGACGGATGTCACAGATTCTCTCAACTGAATGTTGCTAGCCCATATCCTGTAAGTAGGATTCTAGGACTTTAGATAGGGAGACAATTGAAGAAACACACTACGCAATTGGTGTGCCCTGTTGTCTTTTCTGTTATTTCAGAAACAGCTGAACATCATTCATAAGGACTACAACTCCCCTGTCTGAAATATCACTATCAAGACCATCAACCTGCCTAAGGAAGCCTATACTAGAGACTGCCTTGTTGGTTCACGGTATTTTTGGACTTTATTCACAGCGCCAGGAACGATTAATTTGTGTATTAGTATTGTTTGTACAGATTTGGAATAATCTGCTGTTTTTTTGTTCCTTAGGCTGCTTTATATTTATATTTATATCACATTATTGTCAATCACATTTTTTGATATAACCACCTTCACTTTAATTAGTGTGTAGGCCAGCGCTTTTTAGAGGGCTTATATTGATTTGTTCGTTTGCACTGAAGACTACGTAAGGAGCCTCTTCAGCGTAAACACCAGCGCACCATCCCAATACGGAGGGAGTGACACCACAGACACCGAAGACTCGCTAGGACCACGAGGAGAAGACGCTGCTCCACCAATGGCACATGCTGCCTGGGATAGCCACAGCCGCAACAGTGATCCACACGCCAGCGCGCACACGGATGCACCACAACAGGCTCGCCATCCAGGTACACCCACGCTGGAGAAAACAGCCCCTCACACTAGCCAACAGCCATCACGCGTCCACGCCAAGGAAGAGGCGACCGCACAGACCGTCCCAGCAACTACCTCAGAATGGGAAAAACACGCCGATGCCTCAGGTCTGACAGACATAGCCAAGTACATAATCCGGCGCGACCTGGTACAAGCAGGGCTCATCTGCATCGACGACCGCCCTGAGAACTACCGGACGTGGAAGTTCACGTTCAAAGACGCAATCAACAGCTTGGACTTCTCAGCAAGGGAAGAGCTCAACCTGTTAGTCAAGTTCCTGGGGAACAATTGCAGAGAGTACGCAAAAAGACTGCGGGCAGCGAACGCGCATCAACCCCAAGTAGGTCTGGACCTAGTGTGGGAAAGGCTGGAAGAATCCTACGGCAGCCCCGAAGCAGTTGAGGATTCGCTCTTCAAAAGAGTCGAAAGCTTCCCCAAGATCACAACTAAAGACTACTTGAAGTTACGAGATCTTGGAGACCTGCTGCAAGAACTGGAGTTCGCGAGGAAAGACCATTCCTTAATAGGTCTCAACGTCCTAGACTCAGCTCGTGGAGTGAGGCCCATCCTGGAGAAGCTACCCTTCAACCTCCAAGAAAGGTGGATTTCACTAGGTTCCAAATACAAAAGGGAGAAGCAAGTCGTCTACCCCCCATTCTCTGTTTTCTTGAGCTTCATTCACGAAGCAGCAAAGACAAGGAACGACCCCAGCTTCATCTTAGGGGCGCAAACCACATCCAGCGCCAGCCACCCGAGGAACGAAAGGTCAACAGCGAGATACAAGGACTCCAGAACACCCATCTCGGTCCACAGGACGGACGTGCCCCCCACGACCCACACGAGTCCCGGCCAGGCGGCCGACAGGAGCAAGAAACCAAGGGACCTCAACAAAGAATGTCCTATTCACAAAAGGCCGCACCCGCTTAACAAGTGTGTCAGATTCAGAATGAAACCCATAGAGGAGTGAAAGAACTTACTCAGAGAATGGGGAGCTTGTTTCAAATGTTGTGCCTCCACAACTCATTTATTCAAGGACTGCAAAGAAGCTATGAAATGCACAGAGTGCGACAGCAACAGGCACATAGCCGCTTTACACCCAGAAGCTATGAAGCCCAAAGCAAGCAAGAACCCTAACCCCCCGACAAAGCAGGGCGGGGAGGAAGAGGTGGGAGATACACCCCCCACTACATCGGTAGCGTCCAAATGCACAGAAGTATGTGGAGAAGGGAACGACGTCAGATCTTGCTCAAAAATATGTCTGGTAGCTGTGCACCCAGAGGGACAACCCCAAAGAGCTAGAAGGATGTACGCGATCATCGACGACCAGAGCAACCGTTCACTGGTCAGGTCAGAATTCTTCGACATGTTCAATATTCAAGACAGTGCTTCTCCTTACACTCTCAGAACGTGCGCAGGATGAAGACTACAGGGAGAAGAGTAAATGGCTACACCATATGCTCGATAGACGGCAAAGTGAGCATGCCCCTTCCCACACTCATCGAGTGCAATCACATGGCAGAAGATAGGAGTGAGATCCCCACACCAGACGTGGCGCGACACCATCCCCATCTAAAAGCTATTGCCGATCGTATCCCACCACTAGACGAAGGTGCCCAGATCATGCTGCTACTTGGCAGGGACATAATGAGAGCACACAAGATCCGCGAACAGCGAAACGGGGACCACAACGGCCCAACCGCTCAAAGGCTCGATCTAGGATGGGTGGTAGTGGGAGAAGTGTGCATAGACAGAATACGAGGACCCGACAACGTAGGCGCCCTACGAACAAACTTGCTGGAGAATGGACGCGCATCCCACTTCAAACCCTGTCCGAACCACTTCCAGGTCCACGAGAAGTTTGAGACCAAAAGGAACTATGGAGACGCGCCCGTGGCAGGAAGACACCCCAATGGCCTAGGAGATACAGTGTTCCAGACCACAAAAGACGATGACAAACAGGCGCCATCAATGGAAGACAAAGAATTCTTGAGGTTGATGGATAAGGAGCTCTTCAAGGACGAATTAGGCAGTTGGGTGGCCCCACTACCTTTCCGCTCGCCAAGAAGACGCCTCCCAAACAACAGAGACCACGCCATGTGTAGGCTCGCTTCACTCCGCCGTAACCTACAAAGGAAACCGGAGACCAAGGAACACTTTGTGGCCTTCATGCAAAAAATCTTCCACAGTGGCCATGCAGAGTCGGCGCCCCCGCTGAAAGAAGGCGAAGAATGCTGGTACCTCCCGTCGTTTGGCGTCTACCACCCCCAGAAACCTGGCCAAATTCGAGTGGTATTCGACTCCAGTGCTCAGCATCAGGGAGTCTCCCTAAACGATGTTCTCCTCACTGGGCCGGATCTGACGAACAGTCTTCTGGGAGTGCTGATCCGCTTCCGCAAGGAACCTATCGCCGTGACCGCGGACATTCAACAGATATTCCACTGCTTCCTTGTGCGAGAAGACAACCGTAATTACCTAAGATTCCTGTGGTTCCAAGATGACGACATAGATAATGAAATCACAGAGCACCGCATGAAAGTACATGTCTTCGGGAACAGCCCATCACCCGCGGTGGCTGCCTACGGCCTCAGAAGAACGGCCCAAGACGGAGAAGCAGAGTTCGGGAGAGACGCCAGGAGCTTCGTCGAAAGAGACTTCTATGTGGACGACGGGTTAAAATCAGTTCCCACCGAAGAAGAAGCCATAGATCTACTCAAGAGGACACAAAAGATGTTAGCAAAGGCCAACCTAAGGTTGCACAAAATAGCTTCCAACAGTGCCACAGTGATGAAGGCGTTCCACGCAGATGATCAAGCAAACGATCTCAAGAATTTGGATCTGGAGACCGATACGCCTCCCATACAGCGGAGCCTGGGGATAAGCTGGAATCTTAAAACAGACACCTTCACGTTCCAGGTAGCCATCGAAGAAAAACCCTTCACACGTCGCGGAGTCCTGTCCACCGTTAACAGTCTCTACGACCCGCTAGGATTCGTGGCTCCTGTCACTATACAAGGGAAGTCTCTTCTCAGAGAAATGTCCTTCGAAAAACAGGAATGGGACACCCCACTACCTCCAGAAAAACGGAAAGAGTGGGAAACGTGAAAGCACTCCTTGAAGGCCCTCGAGCAACTTCAGATCCCACGCCCCTATTCACCTATATCTCTCACCACCGCACACAGCAAAGAGCTCTGTGTGTTCTCGGATGCCTCCACCAAAGCTATAGCAGCGGTGGCCTACCTAAAAACCACGGACGTGGAAGGAAGTTGCCACATCAGGTTCATCCTCGGCAAAGCTAAGCTGGCACCACAAACCGACCATACTATACCCAGACTCGAGCTGTGTGGTGCCGTGTTAGCAGTAGAACTGGCGGAGCTTATCGAGAATGAGATGGACAGCAAACCAGATGCCGTCAAACTCTACACAGATAGCAAGGTGGTACTGGGATACATATATAGAACAAGAAGAGGAGATTCTACGTATACGTAGCTAACCGCGTAGAAAGAATCAGGAAGTCAACCCAACCAGAACAATGGCACCACGTGCCCACAGATAAAAATCCCGCGGATCATGCCACCAGATCAGTACCCGCATCTCAACTGCAGAATACGTCGTGGCTCACAGGACCAATGTTTCTTGCGCAGCCTGTGGAAACGCCACCAACCCCAGTTGGCGACTTTGAACTCGTGGATCCCGAGAAGGATGCGGAGATAAGGCCCCCACAAGTATCCGTGGTACTCACCAACGTATCGCACAAAAACGCAATCGGATCACATCGATTCCAACGCTTCTCAAGGTGGACGACTCTTCTGCGAGCAGTAGCCCATCTCGGACATATAGCCTCCTCCTTCCGCCAGACACCAGATGGTAAAACTACCAGCTGCCACGGTTGGCACATCTGCAAAGAGCTGCGCACCGTAGAGGAAATCACAAGGGCTAAGGAAACTGTTCTCAGTCATGTTCAGAGAGAAACGTATGCGGAAGAAATCAATTGCATTCGCGGAAAGAAGAGTGTTCACAAAAACAGTCCACTTTGGAAGTTGAATCCCTTCATCGACAACGACGGCCTCATGAAAGTAGGAGGCCACCTCAATAAGTCTCAACTGAGCAGGGAGGAAAGCAACCCTCTTATCATCCCTGGCCGGCATCACATCGCTACTTTGTTGGTGCGTTACTACCACGAACAAGTCATGCATCAGGGACGACACTTCACCGAAGGCGCTATTAGGGCGGCGGGCATTTGGGTCGTTGGCATGAAAAGGTGCGTGGCCAGTAATCTCCACAAATGTGTTAGGTGCCAAATGCTGAGAGGCAAAAGCCAAGACCAAAGGATGGCGGATCTACCTATCGACAGACTTAATACAGAACCCCCCTTTACCCATGTAGGACTCGATGTATTTGGGCCCTGGATGGTCATCTCACGTAGAACTAGAGGCGGACTAGCAAACAGCAAACGATGGGCGGTACTCTTCACCTGCATGAGTATGCGAGCTATACACATCGAGGTTATAGAATCTATGGACGCTTCAAACTTCATAAATGCCCTCAGAAGGTTCTTTGCAGTCAGAGGACCAGTTAAACAAATACGCTCCGATTGTGGCACCAATTTTGTTGGAGCATGTAAGGAATTACAAATAAACACTAAGGACAATAGAGACAATAGTATCCAAAGATACCTGCGCGACCAAGAGTGCACGTGGATATTCAACCCTCCTCACTCCTCTCACATGGGCGGAGCATGGGAACGCATGATCGGAGTGGTTCGGCACATCTTGGATTCTATAATGCTAAAAACCGATCTGACTTGACTCACTCACGAAGTGTTAACCACATTCATGGCCGAAATATCAGCGATAGTCAATGCCAGGCCCTTGATCCCAGTGTCAACAGATCCAGAATCGCCAAGCATTTTGACACCAGCAAGGCTGCTGACCCAGAAAGTGGGGAACGTCCCCACCCCAGTCGAAGGCTTCCACTCTAAGGATATGTACAAACGGCAGTGGAGACAGGTGCAGCGCTTGGCCAATACATTTTGGGATCGCTGGAGACGCGAGTATCTGGTGACACTCCAAGAACGCCATAAATGGCAAACGGTAAAACCAGATATCCAAGTGGGAGATGTGGTTCTATTGAAAGATAAACAGGTGGCAAGAAACGAATGGCCCATGGGACTTATAATCAGAACTATCCCAAGCGAAGACGAAAAGGTTCGCAAAGTGGAAGTACGAGTGGCCCAGAAGGGGATCGTTAAAACCTTTTTGAGACCTATTACAGAGACTATTCTCCTAATGCCCAAATCGGACTGTGATAGAGAAAAACTGATTACCAATGCCATAGACTTTTGAGAGACATTGTGGTGCATCAAGCTAACCAACAGCTGTGAAACCACTTGGCTTCCCTTACTGGAAGGTTGGCCAAAGATCCTTGACGCCAGTGGTACCAGCCGGTATCACCTTGCTACGAGAATATGGACCTTTGCATTGTTATGTTATGTTTGCATTGCACATATGTTCCACATAGCATGTTATATAGTGGTATCTACAGATACCAGACGGGGAGTGTCATGGAACAGGTATACCCCTGTCTACACTTCTGTCTCACCCCCCCCTTTTTTCCTCGCAGCCCTGCTTGTCAGCTTATTAATGCCAGCTGTATGTGTTTGGTTCTGCACACAAACATAGTGTTTGTGTGGTAAATGCAGTGCCATTTCCCTTCTCCCAGCAGCTTGCTGCATTTAATATGTAACATTATTGCTACATGTTGTAGCTTCCCCAGACACTCCTGTGAGTTGCCATGGCAGCCCCAGCCTTTCTCTCTAATGGGCTAGTCTGCTTTCTCCCCCTCTGCTCTGGCCACAGATGGTCTGTCCCCAGACTATCTTACTACCCAGCAGACATTGCTTTTTCCTTTCCACCATTTTCCCTGGACTCGTGAGTACCTGGCTGTAACCCTTGTAAGGTGCTGCAGAATTATCTTTTCAACTCCCTTTACTACTGAGCACACACAGAGATTTAGACCTACACCTCTACACAAGCAACTGTATTTACCTGCTTTCCCCAAAATAAAGTAAGAAAAGAAACAGACCTTGTCGTGCTTGGAAAAGAGGGCGAGTTGACACTATCTGAGCTAAGTCATCACCACGTGACCCTCTGGCTTCCAGAATACAGAGAGAGAGAGAGATACGCAGGCACAGCATGGGGAGAGGCAGAGAGAGAGAGAGATACACAGGCACAGCATGGGGAGAGACACAGAGAGAGGCACAGGCACAGCATGGGGAGAGGCAGAGAGAGAGAGAGATACACACAGGCACAGCATGGGGAGAGACACAGAGAGATGTACAGGCACAGCATGGGGAGAGGCAGAAAGAGGCACAGGCACAGCATGGGGAGAGGCAGAGAGAGAGAGGCACAGGCACAGCATGGGGAGATACAGTGTGGGGAGAGAGGCACAGCATGGGGAGATACAGTGTGGGGAGAGAGGCACAGCATGGGGAAATACAGTGTGGGGAGAGAGGCACAGCATGGGGAGATACAGTGTGGGGAGAGAGGCACAGCATGGGGAGAGCGGCACAGCATGGGAAGAGGGGCACAGAGTTGGGGGGGGAGAGAGACACAAAGAATGGGGGGAGAGAGACAGAATGGGGGGGAGACAGAGAATGGGGGAGAGAGACAGAGAATGGGGAGAGAGACAGAGAATGGGGGAGAGAGACAGAATGGAGGGGAGAGAGACAGAGAATGGAGGGGGGAGAGACAGAGAATGGAGGGGAGAGAGACAGAGAAAGGGGGGAGAGAGAGAGAGAGAGAGACAGAATAGAGGGGAGAGAGACAGAGAATGGAAAGGAGAGAGACAGAGAATGGGGGAAGAGAGACAGAATGGGGGGAGAGAGAGACACAGAATGGGGTGGGGGAGAGAGAGAGACAGACAGAGAATGGGGGAGAGAGACACACACAGAATGGGGTGGGGGAGAGAGAGACAGACAGAGAATGGAGGGGAGAGAGACGAGAATAGGGGGTGGGGGGAGAGAGACAGAGAATGTGGGGGGGGGCATGGAGGGTAGAGAGAGAGAATGGGGAGGAGAGAGAATGGGGGGACAGAGAGCCGAGAATGGGGGGGAGGGGGGTGAAGAGAGAGAATGGGGGGGGAGAGAGAAAGAATGGGGGGGAAGAGAGAGAATGGGGGAGAGAGAGAATGGGGGGAAGGGGTGGAGAGAGAGAGAAAAAATGGGAAGAGAGAATGGGGGGGGGGGAGAGAGAGAGAATGGGGGAGGAGAGAGAGAATGGGGGAGGAGAGAGAGAATGGGGGAGGAGAGAATGGGGGAGGTGAGAGAGGGATTGGGGGGTTTCACAGAATGGGGGGAGACACAGAGAATGGGAGAGAGAGGCAGAGAATGGGGGGGAGAGAGACAGAAAATGGAGGGGAGACAGCGAATGGGGAGGGGAGAGAGAGACATAGAATGGGGGAGAGAGACAGACAGAGAATGGGGGGAGAGAGAGACAGAGAATAGGGGAGAGAGAGAGAATGGGGGGAGAGAGAGAGACAGACAAAGAATGGGGGATAGAGAGAGAGACAGAGAATGGGGTGGAGAGACAGAGAATGGGGGGAGAGAGACAGAAAATGGAGGAGACACAGAATGGGCGAGAGGAGAGGGAGGGAGGGAGAGAATGGGGGGAGAGAGAATGGGACCAGAGAGAATGGGAGGAGAGAGAGAATGGGGGGAGACAGAGCGAGAGAATGTGGGGAGAGAGAGAGCGAGAGAATGTGGTGAGAGAGGGAGAGAGAGAGTGGGGGAGAGAGAGAATGGGGGAAGACACAGAGAATGGGGGATTGAGACAGAGAATGGAGGGGAGAGAGAGACAGACAGAGAATGGGGGGGAGAGAAACAGAAAATGGAGGAGAGACACAGAGAATGGGGGAGGGGAGAGAGAGACAAAGAATGGGGAGAGAGACAAAGAATGGAGAGAGAGACAGAGAATGGGGGGAGGGAGAGAGACAGAGAATGGGGGAGAGAGACAGAGAATGGAGGGGAAAGAGACAGAATGGGGGAGGGGAGAGAGAGACAAAGAATGGGGAGAGAGACAGAGAATGGGGGGGGGAGAGAGACAGAGAATGAAGGGGAGAGAGACAGAATGGAGGGGAAAGAGACAGAGAATGGGGGGGAATGGGGGAGAAGGCACAAAGAATGGGGGAGAGAGAGACACACAGAGAATGGGGGGAGAGAGAGAGACGGAAAATGGGGGAGATAGACAGAGAATGGGGGGGGGAGACAGAAAATGGAGGAGAGACACAGAATGAGAGGGAGGGGAGAGAGGGAGGGGAGAGAGGGGGAGAGAGGGAGGGGAGAGAGGGGGAGAGAGGGAGGGGAGAGAGGGGGAGAGAGGGAGGAGAGAGGGAGAGAATGGGGGAGAGAGGGAGAGAATGGGGAGAGAGAATTGGGAGAGAGAACGAGAGAATGTGGGGGGAGTGAGAGAGAGGCGGGGAGAGAGAGAATGGGGGAGAGAGAGAGAATGGGGGAAGAGAATGAGAGAGAATGAGAATGAGGGGAGGGAGAGAGAGAGAATGGGGGGGGGAGAGAGAGAATGGGGGGAGAGAGAGAGAATGGGGGAGAGAGAGACAGGGAAGGGTGGAATGAGAATGTAGGGGTGGGGAGAACGAGAATAGAGGGATATGGGGGGACGGAGAGAGAAAGGGGTGTGTGTGTGTGTGAGAAGGGGGGACAGAGCGGGGTAGAGAGACATAAAGGAGAAGGGGCGCAGTTGGTGAAAATCATTTGTTTTATAAAAAAAAAAAATTAATTTACTTTTGTAAATCTGGTCACCCTAACTCTATTCCTTCCACAGGAATTTCATAATCGTTTCTTATCTACTGTAGGTGTATATTTTAACACAAATTCACTTGTGCGTTAATGTAATACAAATATATAAGGTACAGATCTTTTATTGTACCTACAATTGTATTGAGCTTGTTGCCTAGTTGAAGAGGCATTCCGTTTTGCATTACAAACTAGGCATTGCTATTTTTGTCTGTGGTACCAGGGCCGGTGCACTAGGTGACTTAGGCAGTCGTCTAGGGCAGCACGTTTTTGGGGGCAGCGGGAGTGGAGGATGAAAACGGTCGACGGGTGGTGGGCACGGAACAGGGTGGCGTAGAGATGGGCGGTGGGCACAGAGCATGGGGTTGAGGTAAGAGGAGGAGGGGCTGAGGGAAGAGGTGGAGGAGGTGGTGAGAGAAGAGGAGGAGGTGAAAGAAGATGAATGGTGAGGTAAGTGGAGGAGGAGGGGGTGAGTGAAGTGGAGGAGGAGGGGTGAGAGAAATGGAGGAGGAGGGGGGTGGGAGAAGAGGAGGGAGGGGGTGTGAGAAGAGGAGGTTGAGGTCGTGTGAGAAGACGAGGAGGAGGGTGAGAAGTGGAGGAGGTTTGCTCAGGGTGCCGAATACCCTTGCCCCGGCCCTGTATGGTACAAATCTTACTGTACGTCTAAATGAAAATAACTCAAACTCCTGTCATCTCAAGACCACCATGTAGTGTCCGGCAGGCAAGGAGCATCCCCACCGCAACCTAACACCACAAGCAACAGGCATCACCTTTGATCCCTCCTCCAGCAGCAAAAAGGTGAAGAAGGAGGAGACTATGGTGATCAATAAGTAGAGGGAAAAGAAGGCATAGAACATGTAGGAGCCAAGCTACGTTACATCACATGTTTATTTGATAGTACTGAAATAAATAAAGTAGAGGTAGTTCATACTACTGTGCACCTCAACATTGTACACACTCAGAAGCTCAACAGGAGACACCAGCAAAGTGGTTAACTACAAAAGCACCAAAGAGGACAAAAATAAGGGAAATTAATATTTGAAAGGTTCTGCTCATATACAATTCCTACCTTTTTTGTGTCGTTAGGAGTTGAAGGCTGAGTTTCCTGACAGTACCCATAGTTAGGTAAGAACTGACAGATATTTCCAGTGGTAGGTTCAATGACTTGGTTTCATGCAATCATTTGAAAGGTACTGTAAGATATAAATGCTCAGCTGAAGATGCTCGCTTCTCTTTTGACTACAGTATATACCTCAACCTATCACTGCAAACAACGGAACAATGCAAGGAATGTGTTCCTCATACTAAGAGACTGGCAGAACTGGCTAGCCTGGATTTTCTACAGACAGGCTCCTGTGACAATTATTTGTCCCATTGCAGGGTGCCGATTGAACTTTGCTTCCTTGAGTAATTATGAGAAAACTTCCCATTTTTCTATGGCAGATTGATTCATGGCAGACAACTCATTGTTTAAATGGAGCTTAAAGCAGCAATCCCACCTATACTTTTAAAAAAGACATTATCTTTTTTTTGCATTGGAACTGGGAGGTCCTCCACAGTTATTCTTAGCTCCAGGGACCCCTTGTTCCCCAGAATACCAGTTTATTCACTGGTGCTTCATCTCACTTTAGGGAAATCAAAATGGCCCCCAAATCTCTCAGATCCTGTGGGCCAATAAGAAGCAGCAACATCATTGGAGGGACTCAGGTTTAAATTCTGTAAGAACAAACAAAAAAAACAAACAGTTTAGACAATGGGTGGGATTTCTGCTTTCAATCTCTTCCACAAAAAAGGCAAGGCAACATCACAGCCTTCTGAATATGAGCCTATTGCAGATGGAAATCTGTCATTTCTGCACAATACTGTACAAGACTGTAACTGCACTATGACTTTTCCAATATATTTTTATTCAAATGTGTTCATAAGCTAGAGTAATGTTTTATGTTTTTTCAGCATGTCCTAATAAATACATAAGCATGTCCTTTATATACAGAGGCAAGCAGCATCCAAAATGAACTCTACCTTTGGGAGACACTTAACACTTAAATAGTGAATGTATACAGTAGTTGGACAAAGTCCTAAAAGACCAATGTCCAAGCCCAGTCTATCCTTTCAAGTAATATTAAAACACAGAAAACAATGGGTGTATGCACCACTTCCAATGAAGGGTCATATCATACAGTGATATAAAGTCTGTCTCTAACACCACAGAGTGCACTACTATTATTCCAGAGTGTTTATTACATCATTGCATCATATGTAAATAAGTCTTATTTATAGGTCTCTGAAATCCTTTACATAATATTGTTGGGCGGATCAGGATCCATATTATGTACACCTTGTGGTTAAAATAGATTGTGACTTCACGTGGATATTTCACAAGGATTGTGGCTAATGTTAAGCCACCCAATATTACCAAACTTAACGTTATGGGCACCGGTTTGCCTGTGTGGTGCTTCTACCGTAGTTCATTAAAGGTACTATTCCATATGGAGGCTAAACGAATGTTTCCAATAATTTATCAATGTAATTAGCTTCCTTAGTGAGATTAAATCCAGTATAGTTAAAATGTTATTTATTTGTGACCTGCGTAATATAAGCAACGCTTAAATGTTTAATGATGGCATTAAAATTATTTTACAGGGTAGGGAGTGGAAATTGGCAATTTGCCTTGAAATGGAAGGTTTGATTGACAATCTTATTACAAAAGACAGTATGTAAAGAATGTAAAAAGAAAACCGTCCCAAGCATTCGGTTACCATTGAGGCATCAGAAGTCTTCAAAATAATTCAAAGCATACAATCTCTTCTGTTGATCTCCTATTTCTTGGTAGTAGCGATGAAAGGGTGGTTGGCTAAAAGCAAGACACAAGATCAAAGCCCATCAAAAACCACTCAAACCCAACATTGACTAATTTTTAACCCTGTCCTATGACTTACATCACGCATCGAAAAATATTTATAATATTTATTTCAAATAAAGGTTTCGGTTACATAATTTGGCCAAAGTATTATATGCTTGTCCACCACATCAAAATAACCCCAGAACAGCACTCAAATACAAAAATAAAATAAAAAATATGCACCAAGTGAGCTTACTATAACACGTGTAACCCCCCACACCTCATTGTGTTGGTGACTAATGTACTCTAAGTAGTTAATAGTAAGCAGTGGATGATAGGCTCTGTACTGTGATGACACATGCAACTACGTGATAGGGGGTATACGAGTCAGAGGAAATGTTCTGGAAAGTTAGGTTCCAGTAGGAGAGGGGAGTAGGAGCCTCGGGGAGTAGAGGCTGGCGGAAAGTAACCCCTGTAAAGAAGAGATTAGTGCCCCCCTGTTTATTATGTTTTATCTAGGGACAGTGCCTTAACAGTTAGGACCCCTACAACAAAGCACAGAAGAGATATGCAGGTCCCAGAAAGGGAATGCAAACATGCCACAGAGAGCTACCTAGCTAGGGCTCTGTGATGTTAGGAGATTAGCCCCACAAGAGTATCACCGGAGAAGAGAGACAGCCACTTCCTATAAAGATTACTATCCAATGTGCATTACCTACTTATCTCCTGTATGTAGGATTTCAATTTTTTGCTGGTACAAGGTGTGGATTCTATTGTAAAAGTTCTACATGTGATTTTTATAATGTTTATTAAATGCACCTTTTTTATCTTACTTTCTTGAGTATTTCCTACCTCTGAGGAATTCACCATTCTTTAACTAATAGGTTTAATATTGATTTTCTTATACAATATCACACTATGATTGTTATGTTTCCTTTTTTTCATATGCTGAGTTCAACCCTGATCCTTTCATCAGCCATGGAGTGATTGGACATTTATAAAAGGACACTGTTCACGGTTGTATTTATCGGATTTACTTTTTAAGACTTTTTCTGATTATCTAATGTTGATTCTACATTGGTTGCATTAGTTTAATCTGCATCCTTCAGTAAGCACTTTATTATTCACATTAGTCGCCGCACAGTATTGCTTTTTCACTATGTCCCATCTGACCAGGGTAGCCACATGAGCATACTATAACATTTAAGTTTAAGTGTTTTTAGTGCACTTATTAGTCACTTATATATTTAACGAATAGCGTAGCACATATCTTTTCTATTGTCATAGTGAGTGCTTCTGTTTTCGAATTATTTATTTAAAAATTTGTGAATGCTCCAAATTGTTCTATTTCCTAGAAGACATTTGGTAAGATGATTAAAGGGTTAGTTAATGTGAGTACTGTTGTTAGCAAAAAGGGATATTTTGAATGATTTTGTGCCTACATCTATTCCTGCGATATTTATATTTTGACGTATCCTGGCTGCTAGGGATTCAATTACCATATTGAAGATTAAAAGGGTAGGGGACACACTCGTCTGGTTCCATTTGATATCGAGATTGGGGTGTACATATAGCCCCATACTTTCACTACTGCTGTTGGGTAGGTATATAGAGCTTTAACTCCTGTCAGGAATTTATTGCCAAGCCTACAGTTTTCAAGGTCTCAAATATGTAGCACCAGCAGATTCTGTCGAATGCTTTCTCGGCGTCTAGGCTTAAAATCACAGTTGGCAGGTTTATTTGCATTTTCTGCTTGGATACGATCTATTATCCACCTGGATGTATGATTTGTGCCAGGAATGCATTGACCCTGGACAACAAGATCTTTGAATATAGCTTGATATAAGAATTTAATAAGGATATTGGCCGGTAGCCTGGTGCAGTTGGAGTTTATTTTACCTTAATTGTGTATTATAATGATAGTTGCTTTGGTAATAGTTTCAGGGAATCTGTTACCCTCCATAAAGAGATTAAATACCTTAGTAAAGTAGGGGGTGAGGGTTGTTGCACATTTTTTATAATATTTATTGGATTGTCCGTCCAGTTCTGGTGATTTGGTATTATTAATGTTTTAATTGCCTTTTTTACCTCTTCAGGTTGGATTAGTTGGTCTAAGACTTGTATCACGTCAGGAGTTATTTTATGTATGCCACTATCTTTTATGTTATCCGCAAGGCATGTGCCTTTCTGAAGATTAGGCTCTGAGGGTACTTTTAGATTATATAGTGAAGAGTAGTATTACTCAAACCTTTTGCATATTTATTTTGGATCAGAGGTTAGGGAGTTATCTTTATTTATAATCTTTTTAATAGTTATTATTTGTTTGAGATTGTTTCGTTTGACTGCTAGGAGAGTGTCTGCTTTGTTGGAATTAGAGTAATAGGCCTTGTCTTGGAGTAATAAATTTAGTACTCCTCTCAGATTTGGGACCATGGTTTCCTTCGTGGTTTTTTTTGTGTGTGTTTCCTCTAAATTAGTTATTTTCTGAGTGAGTTCATCTATTCATTTGTTACTCTTTTTTGTTATGTGAGGATATACATATAAATGTTCCTCTGATGACCACCTTATGGGCCTTCCATACCTTGTTTTGTGGCATCTCAGGCGTACAATTTGTATTAAATTAATCTCCTTCCTTATCTGATCTATAGTTAATGGGTTGCATAGCATTGTCTCATTGAGTCTCCAATACATTTGGGATTGAGTTTGTCTGTAGAGATCTACATTTAATTCTAAATTCAGACCATGTGATTGCTTGATATTTAGCATGAGTAATCGTAGGGATCAATACTTTGTCAATAGGTATGTAGTCCAACCTGAAGTATGTGTGGTGTACCTGAGAATAAAAGGGATAGTGCACTGTAGTTGGGTTTTTAATTCTCCAGGCATCTGATATGAATTGGGATTTGTAGAACATTTGGAAGCTCATTGAGTTACGTGTGTCCCTATTAGTGTTTGCATTACTTATTGAGGTTCTGCCTAGAAGGGGTTCGTGTGTGAGGTTCAAGTCTCCCACAACGTTTTGAATTTCTTTTTTAATTCCGGATAGAATTTGTGTAATGTCTTTCAAGAAGTCCATCTGTTCAGAATTAGGAGCATATATGTTGGCTAGAAAGACTTGTTGTTCTCGTATGGTGCCTATTAATCTAACATATCTACTATTTGCGTCTGTTTTGCAGGACTGGAGTAGGACTGGAACGGCTCTCTGGATAAGTATTGTCACTCCTCCTTTTATCCGAAGCTTTGGAATGAAAAATGTTTGAGAAACACTTAGTATTCAACAGTCGGGTATAATATTTGACCCTTCACATTATATGTAATAAATCTGGTATTTATTTATATATTGTATTTTCTTTGTGAGATATCTCTACAGTATACTATGTTTTTCCTTGTGTGTGTCTGAGTACCTGGGGTAAAGAGGAGGGGGTAAGGGGGGTTGAACCACTGCAATGAAAGTGTGGATGCATTGTTTTTACCCTAAATTGATTTGTGCAAAGAGTTTGGTCTGAAGTGTCACTATGCATTACGAGTTTAGTGAATGTTCGCATATCTTGTGTCACCAGGATGGCCCTCCAGTTCCCAGAAAAGACCAAGCAGTTTGGGGAGTGATTCCTTCTGAGTCTCTCAACCAACCAGCCTGAATCCAGGATTCTTTATTGCTTGTTTCGGGTGCTTTTTGGCATAGAACGAATTTTTTAGATACACATTTAAAAAAAATATATATTTTTTATCCTTCCCATTATATATTCCTGTTAGCGTAGCAATCTGTAGGTAAAATCTAACATCATAAACATAATTCTTTCAATCATAAAGTCAACATTAGTAAGCACGCAAAAAGGATATGTTCCGTCCTTGTAGCCTTCGGGCTGGTGAGGAAATTATGTCTTTCCTAAGGGAGATGTCCTCTGTCTATGGATTTCTCCCAGACCATTTACCGTGGGTTACATTCATCCGCAATAAACTACTCAGAGCTCTGTCTACTTCCCCTTTAAACTTATAAATTGTAAGTTGTTAACATTTTCAATAATCTTTTGATGTTTTCTCCTCAGCTACAAATCTAGAACTCGTTTTTCTCTGGCTCAGAGGGCTCTAGTCCCCCTTGGGCGGTCTGCTTCTTTTCTGTCCATCTATTTTCTTAATTTCCATGGATGTTAGCGGGTATCCCTTGCTTTTTAGATATTCTAGGCCATCATGAGGTGTCTTGACGTGGGTTTTGTCCTCACCTTCCATTATTACCAGGCAAAGTGGGAAGCCCCACTTATATTTGATGTTATGGCTTCTTAAGGTTTCAGTTACAGGCTAGAGGTCTTCACTCAAAGCTAGTCTTGTTGGTGCCAGGTCTCTGGAGATTTGGATTCGTGTCCCTTCTTGAATTATTTCAGGCAAGTCTCTTGTTTTCCCATGGATTTTGTTCACTGTCTGGAAGTAAGGTAGCCTTAGGATTGTGTCCCAGGGTTTATTTGGTGACACATTACCTGAAGCTGCTGCCCTGTGGACCCTGTCTATCAGCAGGAGATCTACACTTTTGTCAGGGAGGATAGCCCTGTGGGATATTCTCATAGCTGGGCTGAGTTGACCTTCTCAGGAATCCCCCATAGGTTATTTCTATGAGATCGGTTTTCTGAGTCTTCTTGGTCCTCTTATAATGTCACCATCTTATGGCTTAGGTACCTTATCTCTCCAGTTGGTACTGTATTATGTCCTCTATCTTCCTTTCAGTGACATCTGTTCGGCCTTCCAAGATTATGACATCATTTTAAACCTCTGTTATCTCCTGGTGAATGGAGCACTTTATTTCTTGCAGGAGGTGTTCCAAGACTTTCCTATTAATTTCTGGCTCCTCATCTGAGCTTCCCTCTGAGTCCACCAGCTCACGTGGTAAGCCGTAATTTTCTGGTTTTGTACAGTATGTCTCTTCTCTCTTTCCAGAAAAGCTTGAGACCTTTTTATAAGGGAGTTTGCCAGTCTTTCAGGGCCATCAGCCGGTGTTCCCATGTCTCTAGCAGTTTAAGGAATTGAGATTGCTTCCTGTTTGCCTGCTGTGTCTGCTTTTAGCTGTTCGGCGGTGTCAGCAGGGAACACAAAATGGAACAAATTAAACATCAAACAGTGCAGCATAACTACTAAATTCAATTTCCACCTTCGAACGATCAGGAATTCTTACTAAAATCTTATTTGTTAATTTATGATTAACACTCAGGAGAGCCTACCACCTTTTGTACAGATTATTACTATTTTTAAAACCTTTTAAACTTTTGTAACAGTGCTTCCCCCATCCCATGGGAGATTTCCCTGTTACCAGGTGTATGGTGCATGCTACCTGTTGGCTCACAGGATGCTGAGTGGTCCGCCTATGGTTGTGTGGACTTCTGGACAGGCTTCTGGGGTACATTACCATTGTTTATCTCTGTGTACACTGCTCCTCCATCTACTGCAGGCTCCAGATCTATGGAGACAATCTCCCACAGAAGAACCGTACTCCTCTCCCCCCAGTAAGATTACACACCAGGCAGTAGTTATAGATAACTGGAATCTATTTATTGATCCTCTGCTGACACAGTATAACAGACTTCTCTGCCCAATACAGTTCACTGCAGGTCTCCAACTTCTTGATGGACCCTGGACCTTCACTCCAGGCCAAGGGCACCCAAAGCAGTCCTTACTCTTCCCTGCCCCTCTAGCAGGGAAAGGGGAATGGTAATCACTCACTCTCCCCCAAGGGGAAGAGGAACAGGGAAGGCCAGTGAGCAGGCAATCCTGTGTGATACCTGTCTCTCGCAACGGTAGAGACAACTAATTTGGGGGTTGTACAGTAGGAGGCAGGTACAAGGTCTGAACCCATGATTGCGTAGAACACAGGCCTTGTCCCACCTCCTCCCCTGGCACTCAAGGGAACTGCGTTTGTGGGGAAAACCCATGATTGGTCCTGCAACTGCCTGCACTTGTACCAGGGCTTGCATGACAGGGAGGTAGACTGTTAGCCAAGTCATGCATGGCTACACTTTCTTAGTTTATTAGTCCAATGCAGTCAGTATGGTATAACAGTCTTTGGGGGATATTATAGTAGCTCCGATTTTGTCATTGCCGAACCGCACTGTTTAGTGTGTTCAGAAGTCGCGGAATGACTTACACAAGGTACTGACTCTGTGACCAAAGTATACACCACCACATGTACGAAGAAAGAAGAAAAAAAACATGCTTTTTTTAAAATGGCTGCCGTGAGAGCTACAAATGCCCTGTGAAGTCTGCCCACCTGTAGGACTACCATCTGGGGTTCTAGCATATATGGAGAAAATCACTGCATTAGTGCCAACATGGGGAAGAAAACACCGGATACTGCCAAAAGGGAGGATAAAACTGTGGTGTTCCTGAAATGAACCCGGCCACATGGAAGTTTGTCTCTTCTGGTCCCAGGAGGATACTGATGAGGATGAAGATGTCTCTTATATGGACCCACAAACATGACGCACCCACAAAACAACCCTCGCGACAATTGTCGTGAGAACTGTACAGTATGGAAGTCTACATTCAAGGATATAGCCAAGAGTCTGGGCATCACTGCAAGGGAAGTATGTGAAGAGACTCAGAGCAGCAAATATAAACCGCCCTGGTAGAATTATCATAATTTACCTCTCCCTCACTTTTTTTGCCACCTGCCCACTTTCCCCCTTTCTGTTATTGTTCCTTTTTTACAATAAAAGCACAAATGGAAGAAGGACTCTGCATGCATCTATGGGGAGTGAGTTAACTGCCTGCCTCTACCACTTGCCACAGTGTGCTTGAGTCAGAACACTAGCACTTAGTAGATCCCAGTTGTTGGTCTGGGATGGATGTCCTCCTTAAATTCCTACACGCTCTCTTGTACTGACTTTCTTGGTGAGTATTGCGTTAGAAAAAATTCGAAATAAATAAAATATTATATTGAAACTGTTAAAGGATCCAATTTCACAACCAGTTTCTATAAACCCTGGTATTTTAGGTGTCACAGAAATCGCTGCATTATGTGTAAACATCTAAATATGGAGAATACATTCACCTCATAATCAAAGCGGGGTAGTCATCAGGTTAAAAGGCATATTGACGGCCGAACAACTTATCTGGTTTACATGCTGTTTTGTTCCTGTAGGGTATAATACGTTGGTAGGATGATTCATCCTCTGTATATGAGATTTTTTGAGCATAGGAGGAATGTCATCAAGGGCCTTCAAACACATAGTGTATCTAAACACACAGTAAGGTAATGTGGTGCTCAGCATGAAAAAACCATCAGGTTATAAAGTGAGATGAACACTTCTGGGACATAATGCTATTCAAACCTAGAAAAGGGGGCTCCAGTGGCCCTGAAGGCAGGGGTGGTGACTTGGTACAACGGTTAGATTGCAGAGAGTCATTCTGGATCTTCATGCTTAAAACCCGTTTTCCAGATGGTATTAACATCGAATGGAGCATTAATCATTTTTTGAAGTGAATCATTGTCAGATATTTCAGTACTATGCATAGTCTCACCTCTCCGAGGTCACCATTGTTTTGTGTTCATTAACAATAATAACTTGTGAATTCCTGTCCTGATTAATCTATCCTCAACAAATGTATATTCAAAAGAAAGGGGTTTTAGATTGAATGAGATTATTGCGTTAGTAATTACAAACTATATAAGTGCAATATGAACATAGTCTCTAAGTATAACCGCATTCTCATTTATGTATAAGTTTAATATGTGTCACTCTATATGCTCTTCTTTTTTCATGATTTGATATACAAGTTATATGTACAATTAATTTTGTACGTATCCTCTGTACTTCATGAAGGCTGCTGTATGTTTTTAATATAGGTATAAGTTAAATTGAAAATATGTTTTATTTTGTTTGATTATATATATATTTTTTTGTTTTTAAATTCACATTACTGTATGTTTTATATGTATATGGGGTACAGTCTGCCTGATTGGGCTATCAACTTGGACCTTTCAATTAATATAGGTGTGTTTCCCTTTCCCTTTCCCCCCCCACCCCTTTTCCTTCTCCCTCCTTATTTCCCCTTTTTTTCCCTTTGCCTCTCCCTCTTTTCTCCCCCCTTTCCTCCCCCCTCTTTTTCTCTTCTCCCTTCTCTCCCCTTTTTCCCTTTCTTTTCTTCCCTTCCTTTTTTTTCCCCCTTCCCCTTCTGTTCCTGCATCCCCGCTTCTTCTTTTTTCGTTTTTCCTCTTTTTCCCTTCCCGGCCCCTTCCCCTCCCCCCCCCCCGCCCGCTCAGTGGGGTGTATCTGTGGGTGTCTGTAGGTTTATTAGGCATTCCCATGGACATCCTTGCTGCGTGGGTGGTTAGACAATATTGTCAGTTATTTTGTGTCCAAGTTACAACCAAAGCATGTAAGCGCATGCGCGAGTACTTAGGACCTTATTGGCATTACTCGCGGGACTCCAGACTGATCATTTAGGAATTGTATCTGCGCATGCGCGTAAAAATGTGGCTTACTTGAGGCGCATCTCGCGAGAGTTGGCCCTCCATTGCCCTGCGGTGCGTGTCACCGAGCAGGTGTGTTTGGAGGCGGCTTTCTCGCAGTGGCAACAGGTAATTAGCCGCCCTCAGGTTACTCACACAGCTATACACAATATGTTTGAATTAACATGATGTTACCAATTAAATGTTTTGGCGCCAAAACGGCAGCCTGTCCCTATATATAGAGTGTTGTATACCAAGTTAAGACACTTCTTGATAAAGTGCTATTTGTTTGCACGAAACGCGTAGAAGGTTGCAGCCTTCTGTTTTTATGTCCTCATAATAAAGAAATATTTTTGCCAGACCTGCTATCACCGTTTTTGCTGTGCGTTGCACCTACCTACATTGCAGTGTATCTAAACACTTCCATCTATGTCACTGATACATCTTGTTATCTTTTTCCAAGATTCATAAACTTCAGCATTCATTTGTTGGCAGATAGAAAAGCTTATATTCTTCAGGATTACTTACAGACATATGGTATTCACATTAAAAAAATGACATGTATTCCTTCTAGATGGTAACTTTCGTGACTCCTTCCTTCTCTGATGTTTCTCTATTCTCTGATGTTTCTAACTAACATTGCTCTCAGACCAAGTTCTCATACAGAAAATACTACACAGAATAGGAAATACCTACTTAAGTGTTTTTCTGTACACGGACTAAAGGTGCATTGTATATCTGAAATATTTTATGAATAGCATCTTTTATATAAGGACATCAAACTTGTCTAACTTTCAACGTCAATGACCGAACTTTCAAAGTCCTAAACTTTCAGAATACTAGCCATCCGCATCTGTCTATCATTTACTGTATGAAACATACTATTTTTTAGGAGGGAGAGAGCGAGGATAGAATTTCTTACATCCCCTATGAATTATGTTATAGAACATAAATAAATAAAGTTCCTGCAACAATCACGCACCATTCGTATCACATTCAAAGAATATAAAGACCTGATTGCTGAAAAATAGCTCTAAAGTAGAGGATCTTTGCTAGAGAAATGTGATGCCTCGTGTAATTTCGCGAGAATCTGTGACATATTGACATGGATCTAATGTAAATACGGTATATTCATATTGGGTTTTCTTCAATACAATACAATCACTTTAATTGAATCTCAGAATGCGTACACATAATAAAGAAAGCTTTCACTATTTCCTCATCTGTCGTTACCTGTACACATACCTTTTCTTGCTCTACGGGAGTAACAAGATCATTAAATGTTCTTACGGTCTCAATGCAACATGAACCATGAAGTATGATTATAAAAACATGAATGATAAACAGTATTAACTGTGGTAAAAAAAATATATTTTAGAATTAAAATGTAAACACCCACAACCCCTGTAAGCTCAAATCCAGACCCCCCTCACCATATATAATTTATGTCAAAAAGAGTGCTACTGGATATGTGACAATGTAGAAACTACAGACAGAGAATCCCAATGCGACATTCAACATGAAAAATCATATAGTAAACGTTAGAAATCTGTTTATTATATTAAAATGTATGAATGAGAATTTATATCAAGACAATTGAATGAGAATATGCATTAAGGTTTAGAATTCAAATGTAAGACAAAAGAGATGAATGGTAGTCAAGGTTTAATGTATAACAGATGTTCGGGATAACATTTCAAGCCTAGTCTAACGTAGCTAGAGTTCTTTGTTAGAGAAAGACGATGAGGAGAAAGGGGGCGGAGTTAGTGATCAATAAATACAGTTGTATCTTGATTCTCTCTCTCTCTCTCTCTCTCTCTCTCTCTCTCTCTCTCTCTCTCTCTCTCTCTCTCTCTCTCTCTCTCTCTCTCTCTCTCTCTCTCTCTCTTTGCAAGAAACATCAAAGCTGCAATGTGAGGAACAAAAGGTTTCTCTCTCTCTCTTTGTTCTATCATTACCATGAGAGAAAGAGCACATGTTATCATAAGTGATTGAACTTCCATATGTAAGTAATGCTATAAGAATAAACTATAACTTTGTCTGCTAAACAACAATCGTATTAAGTATTGGGAATCTTTATGAACAAGGAATAAGGGGAAATTATTCTAACAGTTAAATACGTTAAATATGTTCTTTTCTGATAAGTGAGGGTAACTTAGTTACATTCTTTGGTCAAAGCATTTGTAAGCTTGCAGACCACGTCAATGTGTGCCCTCTTTTTCTGCAAGTCCTGAGATGCCGCTATAAATGACCAGTCTATTAAGACTTCCTCCTCATATTAGAGAGGTAAAGAGAACGTTTGCAGAGACAGTGTTGGGACTTTCAGAAAAAGAGGGCACACCTTAACGTTGTCTGCAAGCTTACAAATGCTTTGGGCAAAGAATTTAACTACAGATGTAGCGCTATGGTCGTCGTTACTGCCGTGCGTGGTCCTTCCGGCGCTATACCTCTTACCGTGCACATTAAAAGTTGTACTGCAAGTGTCTGGAATTGTACGTAATGGTATTGAATAGAAATGTAAAATGTTAAAACTACAATAGAAAACCCCAAAAATGTAATTTAGAGAAAAACATTATTTATTTGTGTAGCCCCTTGCTAAAATTCGGCCCGTTAGCATGTAGGCTATGGGAGCACTCTGGCAGTGTAGGGGTTAAACCCATTGCACATGGTCCTGCATGTGAGTTGACTCTTAGCTAAGCTATATTGTTGCAATCTCCAGGCAGCTGCCTGCTTGGAGAGTTCTAGTAGGTCATGTGACTGGTGGTGACAGATTGCTACAGCATATTTTGCCCAGAGAGGGTATGAATGTACAGTATATAGAAACATAAGTGTGCTACTAGAAAATCTTCAATCAAGTGAAGTATATTTATCCAATACCCCATAGTAGTTAAATAACACCAGTGTAAAACATACTGTACATAACCTGCGTAAGAAATACAAAAAATTAAAGCGTCTGCTGCTGTTGATATCAAGGTGGCTCAGCACCCCTACACTACAAGAGAAAAACAAAAAGTAAAACAGCGCACACGGCACATACTGAAGTTTGTTTAAAAAATAGAATTGTATTTAAAGGGTAATAATTATGCGTACATCAGAGAAAGTAAAACAAGCATTCCATGTACTGAAACACGGGTTACCACATGCCGGAATGGAACAGGGGGAGTCGTCGTCATCACACCCTCAGAAAGCGTCCATTCCGGCGTGTGGTAACCCGTGTCTAAGTACATGGAATAAATGTATGTATGTATGTCTTTATTTATATAGCGCCATTAATGGGCATAGCGCTTCACAGTAGTAACACGTGACAATCATATAAATAACAAATTATATAAATAACACAAAGGGTAGATATAAATAACACAAAGGGTAGAAGTGCTTCAGACATAAAAGTAACATTTAGGAAAAGGAGTCCCTGCTCCGAAGAGCTTACAATCTAATTATAAAAGGGTAAAATATTGACACACCCGGGTACATAAGGGGGGTCTGGTCTGTTGAAGAGAGAGTGTGCTGGGGAGATTGTGCTAGGTGCCCGGTGCAGACAGAGGTTCCCATGCTGCAGGGAGCAGGGCTATATCCCTGGTTTATGTAGGGATCTGGGGTTGAGCCTGCTTCATCCTTAGCCAGGGTTAGGTTGGGTCCTGGGAGGAACTGCAGGCAAAGGGTCATGCTGAAAACCTGTCCTGTTATGACATGTCTGCTGATGTGCAATAAAAGCAAGCATCCTGTTTAAAGTTCCTGGCACCCTTTTCTACATCTACTCCTCACTACAGCCTCAAGGTAATTTAACAAAGAAACATACATACATTTTATCTGGGCTTTTAGACACCTGCTTTCAGACATTGAGCTACACTGTTCAGTACGATAGCAATGAGAGAACCATAGGCAAAGACATTCATTTTGCCATCTGGTGGATACAGACTGAACTGCAACCACACAAAAAATAATTCCATCTGACCACAAAATAAATTCAGAGGGACCAGGTATGGCACGACACGGAGATGCACCATTTGCTTCACGGATTGTTCACGAACTGCTAAGGAATAATCCACGGAGGCTTGATAGGACCAAGATGCAGCATCTGTAAGTGACCCTCACTTATATGAAAAGAACAGATAAGTATTTAACTATAGGATTTGTCATGTTGGATGTCGCATTGGGGTTCTCTGCCTTTTGTTTAAAATGTAAACACGCAGAAAGATCTACTTATTCAATTTTTGTTATAGTTGTGTTAAAAACAAAACCAAGATATTGGAAATTATATAATAATTGGGCGATGCTAATACAGTAGGTATTCCTAATACTGTCATAAGAAGTCAAACTTGTTGTTTTCCTACTATGGATATTAATAATAATACCATGTTCTTGTATAGCGATGCTAGTTTTATGTAGCGCTTTACAGAGACATTTTGCAGGCACAGGTCCGTGGAGCTTACAATCTATTTTTTGGTGCCTGAGGCACAGAGAGATAAGGTGATTTGCCCAAGGTCACAAGGAACCGACACCGGGAATTGAACCAGGCTCCCCTGCTTCAAACTCAGTGCCAGTTAGTGTCTTTACTCACTGAGCTGCTCTTTCTCCATTAAAGAATGAATTAAAGAATTACTTGAACGTACATTATCTTTACATCCCAATCACTTATTTACCCATAAATCTGTGTGATTTAGAGCAACTACGAATCCCTCTGGCACACTTCTTGTATTTCTAGAAGTGTAGTATCAACTTGCAAGGCCTGCGCCATTACTTTAAATGGAGTGAAATATTCAATCTGTATCTCCAAGCATGCTCTGGCTACTTGAGTTTTTTCTTTGCTGTTTATAAGAACCAAAGTTGCTTCTTGGAGATGAAGAACAGGTGGTCCTATCACTGAAGCAGTTTTATTATAATTCTTTCCAAAAATGGGTTCTGACCTCACTGAACTAAATTATTTTCCCTCCTATTAACCCTGTGGTTTCTAGATCAGATTTAAAAGATGTTATATCCTTGAAATTGGCTATGCTTCCTATTTTCATTATTCCTCCTAAGAATCCTTCTCTTAAACGTTATTTATTCTGTGTGGACTGCTAGTGTTTTCTCTAAACCACCGTTTAATACCTTTTAAGATGTTCCTTGCACTGAGGGAATTTAGTAGAAATTTTCCATTCAGAAATATTACATTTCCAAATTATAGTTAAACATTTTCCATCCAACAAAAGTGGTTTAGTATGAAAATCATGTTTCTGGAAAGGGTTTGAGGGTTTAAAAAAATATATCTAATTTTTACAAGTAATGTTTGTAGGTGAAATTACATTAACTAATGCATGTCCACATTCCCAGGACCAAGTATTTTCATTATAAATGTAGCGGTCATGTAAAATGCCTACAGTCATCTCTCCTGTTGGCAGTAAGGCCTGGTAAGTGTGGGCATGCCAGCAGTAATTATGGAGGTTTCCCCTCACACCCTGGTGGGGTGCCCTGTGTATGGCTGGGACTGGTCACATGCTCTGACTCCATGGTTAGTGATGTCAGAGGTGTGTCAGCCTCAGAAGCTTACATAAGGCACAGCACTGTGTTTAAAAAGTTAGTTCTGCTGAGAGGAGGAGGGTTAGTTCAGTTGAGGAAGAGTTCCAGCTCTTGTCAGAGCTGAGGAAGGAGTTCAAGTTCTATCAGAGTGTCAGTTATGTTATAGTAACTCCATGGGAGGCTGTGTCCAGGGACCTGGCACAGGACAGTGATTCCTGCGGGAATAAGTGAATCCCTGATCTAGGTGATATACCTATCTAAAGGGAGCACGGGCGAGATGATTGGCTGAATATACCCATTGTGGAGGGCAGCTATGCCCACCGTGACAATAAAGATGGAGCTGATCAGAGAAACCCCTGTGTGTGAGAGTCCCATGATTATACAGGAGGTTGCACCACCGAGGAGTTCCTCGTCAGGATCATCCCCATGCGGACGCAGGGACCCTGGTGAGGTGGAGGCGCTGCACTGGAACTAGGTGAGACTCAGCACACTACCTCAGCTGCCTGTCTGACGGGTCCTCCCCACACACCATCATGCGGGAGACTCAGGAGTCCTGTAGCCAACAGGTGCACCATCAGGCATATCTACACTGTAATGGGGTCCGGTTAGACCACAGGGGCCAATGTGAGATTGGGTGGGTCAGGCCGGGCCAGAAAGACCGTTACATATATATATATATTATGCACCTTTTATACATGTGTATCTATCCCTAGGTCCTATATTACTGTAGCATCCAGTTTGATATTACTTCCATATATGAAATCTATATGGACACAGCATCATGCCAAAGAACCTTCCATCCTATGTACACACACAAACTTTAAAATTTCTCATTTTTTTCCTGTGTCCCTTTTTCTTCTTATTGTCTCTTGTACTTCTTTCCCAATAAGCTAATAGTCTAATTGTACTTTTTTTCTAATAAAATGAAAAAATATTTAGTCCCATGGCAATAATGGCTCTCACTGTCAAGATTGACAGGATGTAAATGAGGATGTACCATCTGGGGTTGAATTATTTTCTATCGCGTAGCTATTGTTAATTTTTCTTGTTTTAATTTAGTTTAATTATCTGATACCACCGGTCACCCATCATCCGATCACCTATGACCTGTAAAATAATGCAGTATCATTGTTTTGGTACATAGAATTTACATTGGTCCATGTGGACTAAAAAATATTGCTGTCTGCATTTATGACATACAGAATCAGGTAATCTTTGTACCTTTAAATTTGTTTGACCCATAATGTCAATGATAATGTAAGGTCCTTCCCAATTTGTTTGCAATGGGCCTATTTTCCTTTTTTATTTTACATTTTTATTTTACATTTTTATCATTACCTTGCCTCCCTTAAAAAACTTTGCTTTCTTGATGCAGCATGCGGTAAAATTGTTTCAAGATTAGTTTGTAAAAATGGCAACCATTGTTTTTTAGCAAGAACATCTTTCTCTGGATTAGACAGAAAGGGTTCAAGTGGAAATGTTAGTGTAATTTTCCTACTAGTCATGAGTTCAAAAGGTGTGTACTGAGTTGTTAAAGAACTTGTACTTCTAATGCTCATGAGAACATCAGGTAATTATTGTACCCATGTGCTACATTTTCCTAGCAACATTTTTGCAACTTTGGACTTTAAAGTCCGATTCACGTGCTTCACACCAGCCGATTGTGGATGATAAGGAACATTAAATATTTGTTAAATTCCCAAAATGCCACATGTAGCCTTCATAACCTGACCCGTGAAATGGGCACCCTTGTCTGATTCAAGAATACATTGGAAAACTCAAATAGATTAAAAAAACAAACAAACAAAAAAACACATGATCTTATAGAGCCTTTCCCGTTGTAATTGCATCATCTTTGCTAATTGGAATGCCTTCTACCCATTTTGAAAATAAATCTACCACTTTCAAACAATATTTTAACCCATTCTCCCCTAATGGTAAGGGACCAATGTAATCAAGTTGCAATTTGGACCATGGGCCATCTGCGGGTGCAATGCATTGGATAGGTAGTTTTTGACCTTTGCGTCTAAGATTCATTTGTGCACAAATGAAACAAGATTGTACTACCTTTTGGGCAGTATATTCCATTTTATCCAAAATAATTTCCCTTTAAGCACTTCTAGAAGTCTCTGTTATCCTATGTGACTCAACCATAGTGATTGTAACGAGTAAAGAAAATATTTAAATGTTCAGGAATCAGAGGATGCAACCCCCCGTTCTAGTCATGACATAAAACTCCATTCTCGAGAACAAAAGGAGGTTTTATTTAAATCAACCTGAGAAATAGCAATAGAAGCATCTTTATTGCCTGTTTCCCTGCAAAGGAAAGACATTGAGTATCTGCATGTCTAACAGTTGCTATTAAAATAGGATCAGTAAATACTACAGATTATCCTGTTAATGCTGCTTCTTTAGCCAAAGAATCAGCCGCTATAGCCTTTCCTTCAGTAAGAAAATACTGTCCTTTCTTATGTGCAGGTACTTTAACAATAGCATAGAGATCTGGAACTTTAGAAGCAAGCTCAGAAATAGTTTGAAAGGCTTCTGTATGAACCAGAACCCTATTCCTGGCATCCACAAAACCTCTGTGTTTCCATACTATGAGATGTTCTGTCAGAGATCTTACCACATAAGAACTGTCACTATATATCAGGCCTGCACAACACACGGCCCACCTGCACTCAGTGTGGCCCGTGGCGGCTTTCCGCTCTCCCCCTCCCTCCCAAGTCCGCTCTACCCCACCGCCTCCCTTCCCAGTCCGCTCTCCCGCGTGAAGTTCTGCCTGCTCTGCCGCCTCCTCCGCAGCAAACCGAGGTAAGAGGGGGGTCATTGGAGGTGCAGGGGGAGAGTCATTGGAGGTGCAGGGGGATGTCATTGGAGGTGCAGGGGAGGGTCATTGGAGGTGCAGGGGAGGGTCATTGGAGGTGCAGGGGAGGGTCATTGGAGGTGCAGGGGAGGGTCATTGGAGGTGCAGGGGAGGGTCATTGGAGGTGCAGGGGGATGTCATTGGAGGTGCAGGGGAGGGTCATTGGAGGTGCAGGGGGGGTCATTGGAGGTGCAGGGGAGGGTCATTGAAGGTGAAGGGGGGGTGATTGAAGATGCAGGGGAGGGTCATTGGAGGTGAAGGGGGGTGATTGGAGGTGTAGGGGGGGAGATTGGAGGTGAAGGGAGAGAGATGTGTGATGCAGGGGGGAAAGTGATGTGAGGTGCAGGGGGGAGTGATTTGAGGTGCAGGGGGGAGTGATGTGAGGTGCAGGGTGGGAGAGTGCAGGGGGGGAGAGTGATGTGAGGTGCAGGGGGAGAGTAATGTGAGGTGCAGGGGGAGAGTGATGTGAGGTGCAGGGGGGGAGAGTGATGTGAGGTGCAGGGGGGAGAGTGATGTGAGATGCAGGGGGCAGAATGATGTGAAGTGCAGGGGGTGATAGGGATGTGAGGTGCAGGGGTTGAGAGGGATGTGAGGTGCAGGGGGGGTGGGATGTGTGTGGTGTGCAGGGGGTGATGTGTTTGATGGGGAGGGGGAGTATTATGTGTGTGGGTGAGGGGGAGAGATGGGGGTATGAGAGATAGATGGGGAGTATCGCAAAGGTTGATAGTGAGGGGTTCTGGGGGAGATATGAGGATGATGATTATGATGATGAAGGGTGCTGGGGGAGATATGAGGATGGTGATGAGGGGTGCTGGAGGAGATACATGATGAGTGGTGCTGGGAGAGATATATGACGATGATGATGATGATGAGAGGTGCTGGAGGAGAGATGATGATGATTTTACCCGTGCGGCCCAAATCTTTTTTCCTTGGAGCAGTTCGGCCTTTCTCACTTTACGAGTTGTGCAGGCCTGCTATATATCATTAGGCAATTCCTGCCTTCAGCTTTATCAGCTGTCAGCAAACTTTTTACTGCCTCTATCTCTGCTCTTTCTGTAGTGTAATGTCCTGGCAATTTATGTTTCACCGATCCTCTATGTGGATACCAAATAGAATAACCAGTGTAGTACTTTCCATCTGAGCAAAATCGAGAACCATCCATAAAAATATGTTCATCATTCTCATTTGTTTCCCTTCGAAAGAGAGAGAAAGAAAAATCTACCATTTTAGACAGACACTCCTGGGACTCTGTCATATTGCTTCAGCTGCGGGAGGATAGCTTTAGCCTTGTCATCTATTAGATGACAACGCTAGCAACCAATGTGCAAATCTTTGATGTGAGACCCCAAGAATTTATTTTTCCAGAAGAAGTTTTAAAGGAGTCTGTGGTGTTTACGAAATAATGTCCTTTAACCCCACTATTTGTTCAGAGGTTAATACAGCAAAGTGAACTGCCCCTAAATGTCTGACACAGGCCTCAAAGCCTCTCTCCACAGTGAGAAAATATTTGAAAAATACCCCACTGTCCTCCAAATTCAACCTTGTAATCGCAAGAACGCTGTCTCAAAAGTGTGGACTTGAAGTGTGAAAGGTGCTGAGGAATCAATTATGGCTAAGATAGATGCTATTTGTATATCTTTTTTAAGTGTCTCAAAAGCATTCTGATGTTCATCTGTCCAAGGACCAGAAGAAGAATCACTACCTTTTAGGAGGTCATATAAAAGTTTGGCCTTTTCAGTATCTCCTTCTATGAAATCCCTAGAATAATTTACCAATCCAAGAAATTGTTTCAATGCATTATGAGTAGTTAGTACACTGAGGGAAGAAATAGCTGTAATTATTTCCTGCAATGGCCTCCTTTGTCAAGAACCAATAAGTTCACCAAGAAATTGTACTTCTGACTACAAATGTTGTTTAGCGTTCTCAAATCAATAGTTAATCTCCAAGACCCATTTGGCTTCTTAATTGGCCATAGAGGATTATTGCATTTGCAATTGACTTTCCTTATTACACCTTATCACGTAATGGTACTGAGCAGCAGGGCGGCCAACAGAGGGGGACAAAGGGTACTGGCGTCCCGGGCCCCGTGGGTCAGGGGGGCCCGGCCCCCCTGTGTGGTCGGGTGCCAGTTAATTTTTTTTTTTAAAAACCCGCTGCACCCGGCGCCGGGTCTCCCTGTTGGCAGCGCCGGAAGTAGGTTGGGTTAAGCTTCCGGCGCGCCGGCGTGAGAGTGAGGCCTGGCGCGTGGGAGCAGCATCGGGTGTTTGCAGCGGGGCCGGCGGCAACTGCTGTAACCAGCCGTCTGGCCCCAGCAGCACTGCCATCTCCCCGCAGCCACCTGGAGTCTGCTAACCCCCCTCCCCTGCTTCACGCAGCATCGGGCCAAAACCGCCACCCCCCGGTAGCATCATGGCACCGCTACCGGGCCGTCCCGCCGGCACCGCAGCATTGGGGCACCATCACCCCCACCGCAGCCACCCGGCCATCTCGCCACCCCCCTTCCCCCCAACGCCCAACCCCTCTCGTACATCGGGCCAGCACCTCTACCCCCGCAGCATTGCCCCCCCCCGCAGCCACCGGGTCGTCCTGACCACCCCCCACAGCATGCCCCCCCCCCCACTGCACTGCACCCCCCGCAGCACACCGGCGCGCGCGGGAGCAGCAACGTGTCACAGGTGCCTGCAGCGGGGCCCCCGCAGCACCGAACCCCATCCTTGCAGGGACCGGGCCGTCCCGCCACCCCCCACAGCCGCCAAACAGCCGAGGTCCCCTGCAGCACCGAAAAGTCCCACCCACCCCAGCCCCCAGCTTTGACCTCCCCCCTCCCACAGCACCAGCTTGACAATCATCCCCAAGGTAAATATATATATGTATTGGGGGCGTTGGGGTATTTTTTATGTGTGTATATATATATATATACACACACACACACACAGATATATATATAGAGGGGGCGAGTGAGGAACAGAGGGAGTAAGAGTGAGAAGCAGGGGAGAGAAATACATGCGAGGCGGGAGGGTGAGATGGAAAGGAGAGAAATACATGGGAAGGGAAGGGGAAAGAGATGGGGGCTCGTGAGGTGTGAAATGGGGGGCAGGGGGTGCGGTGGGCAACACCGCCAACACGGGGGCGGCCGGGCGGGCCCTGCTTAAAATGTTTGTCCCGGGCCCCACGATTTCTGTTGGCGACCCTGCTGTGCAGACCCCGCAAGTTTGTTGGATCACCAGCCCAAGACATAGAGTTCAAGAAACTATGTTTATTTGCAAGGGCAACAGAATAGAAGCATACAAACATACACAAAACACAAAACACAAACATACACAAAACACACAATTATCCACTTTGTGACCCACCTCTAACCTGGGAAGGGTTTGGATTTCTCTCCACAGGGTAGGTTACCAGGAGGTGGTGCCAGAGGTAGCCACAATAGTCCCTCTGTTTCCGGGTTGGGGAAACAGTCCATTATGGTGTACAGCAATGTCCTGGGTCCGCTTGGAGAGTGGGCACACAACAGATAAAAACAGTCCTTGGTGCAATTACCGGGATAGGCTGTCCTACTGGCTCCCAGAGTCCACTATCGGGGGACCCATGCGTCGAGTTTATAGGACACCCGGAACCGAAGTTAGGCAATTTAGCAGATTGGTGCGTTTAAGGGGAAGGGATATAACACTGCTTCTGTTCAGCAAAAGAATCATATTTTCAATTACCAGGACGGGGTTCCCCGAGACTCTGGGCTTTCCCCCACAAAGTTCCGCCCCTTCTAGCAAGGTGTGGTGGCACTAGTTGCTAGTCCCAGCTGTTCAGGAGTTATAACCCTAAACAGGTTACTTAGGGAATGGGTCCAATCCCACTTAGCCCACAAATAATACAATATAAACACCTAAGAAGGGACAGGGACATACATTCACAGGGGGAACATGGCAATAATACAGTTATATACATATTTCCATGACGTGGGCCGTATCTTCAGGGTTCAATCCAGAGATATCATAGCACCCCACGTCATACACCTATTTCCTCTAGGTCACAAATAATATCTGCAACCACCCTGGTATTTCTAAAGAAACATCAGATACCAATGTAGCAGTGTTATCTACCTGACCATTGAATCCTACTATAGTACACAGAGGTGCCCCTGGCAACAACAGTAACTTTTGTCTTGTCACATTTAATTGTGCCCCAGTATCAATAAAAAATGTTGTGACTTGACCCCCCTCCCCACCTGGAGTCAGTAAGTCAAGGGAACGTGGTTTCAGGGCATCTAACCGTCATGTTGAATTAAGTAATCTGTCTACTTAATATCATATACTATCATAGTATAGTATATATATACACATACACTTATACTGGCAGCACTCCTACAGTCATGTGAAAAGACCGCGGGTTTTCCTTTTTTAAGAAATCAACAAAAGAGGATTGTTGCTGTTGACTGGAACGTCTCTGCCGCCGAATCAAGGCCACTGAAAGAACCACCTATAGGTGCAGCCCTCCCTATCTTAATATTGCTGATAGACCGAGAGATGGGGACCTCTTCCCACAAGGGTTTGTACCAGCCCTGCGGAGGAGTCAGAGTTGTCTGGATACTTGTAAACAAGTTAGTGCTACATACAACTGTGATTCTGATTATGAATATTTGTTATTGTTATTTATTATCTTTTGAGATTTTGACCCCTTTGAGCATTGACTTTCATTTTCTCTTTATATTGATGTTTTACCCATGTCTGTGTATGGGATTTATATTGACCTCTTCTCTGATAGAGCGCTACAGTGATGTACACGTGTGAGGACTGATGGTATGGGCTTATTATTTCTGCGACTTAATATTACACACCTCCCCACAATAATGGGGATAAATTGGGTGGTAAATAGCTTACATAAAATTGAGCCCTGAGCAGTCCTCCCTCCTCTCCTGTTGTTTACATTGGTTCTAAATGGAAAAAAAAACACAGCCAGCTTCACAAAGAAGTTCTCATACAAAATATTTCACTGCACGCCTACACTTCCAGTTATGTAGCCCTGCGTTTCATAACTTTCAGTGTGGAATAAGAACATTTACTGAGGCAGAACAGACAAACAATGCATTTACAATACATTACCCAGCAGCTTGTTCATAAATATGCAAATGTGTATACGTAGGTTAAATAGAATGTGTCCTCATTATACACTGTAAAAATTGCCATGGTCTCTTACGTGATTGTAAGTTGTTAAGTGTTCAGTGTGTTATTAAAGTGGATTGTTGCCTAACATCTTGCCCTCTGTGCGCTCCTACTTTTTGTATTTTTTGGATGACTATTGTCCCGGCTGATCACCGGAGAGTGAAGGTGGAGGAGCTGCGGGAGGAAAGAGCCCTGACAGACACTTGGAAGTGAACAGACGAGCGAAGCCTCATCAATTGTGGAACTGTGGTTATTTTTCTTATCCAGACAAATAAGAAAAATGCTGCACACCTCCAATGAACAAAAAATGATACAGTTACCAGTGCTCCAGTGTTACGAAAGCCTGTAATCAGTCCTGGGTAGATGATAGAAGGAACACAGGGCACAACGGATTTAGAATATCCAAACTCATTTATTGAGCCAACACAACGTTTCGACCGTGATGGTCTTTATCAAGTGACATAGTGGCATAAGCATAATCCCTTCAGACAACATTTAAATAGTGCCCCAAACCCCATCATGCAACCTGTTCAATCAGTGGTGATGTTAATCATGTGCTGAAAAAGTCCTTCCCTCCAATGTCCTGTCCGTGTCCTTAACAAAGTAATCTCTGTCCGGTGTTTAGACACTCCTGTGTCTCGTGGCCTCATCCGCATTCTCCCCTCATCCAGGTCCTCAGGCGGCGTCCATATTTGATGACGTCATCCATCTGGGTCCACTTCTTGTGGAACGCAATCATAGCGCTATGCGTTTCAGTATTTGCGCATGCGCAGTCCATCTTCTCGCCGATTTCCTTTTTCCTGCCTCTCTGTGGAACGCATGAAACGCAGACTGCATGTCAGTCACTGCACATGCATCCATCAGTAGTTATCCGGCTTATGTACACTACACTATATTTGTGGTTGTGCAAGTGATACGCTCTTTAATATTAAACAATTTGCCACTTCTGGGATGATAAAACTTGCCCCCAGTGTTTAAACTATTACAGATGCTACATCCATAACATTTATAACAACCTGCCTTGGGTGCACTCAAGAAGTGTGGAGTAGTGTAGTATTTCTCATTATCGGCTTTAATTAGGATGTCTTTTAGATTTTCTCCCCGTCTATAAGCAAAACATGGGAAATCTTTACAGAAGACAAACCTTCTTTCATCTTTTTATTATTATTCACGTTGCAGAGTAGGATTAAATATTTTGCACTCTGATCATATAGTGTGATGCTGATTTACCCCTCTTTTCTTTTTTTCCTTTCCACAACACATTATGGATTATGATGATGAAGATACCCCAACTGGCTGCTAGAAGAAGAGGACACACCGAGGGACCAAAACAGAAGAAGACTGAAGATGAGATTACCTCCTTTAAGCCGGATAACTACTGATGGATCAAGAAACGCATGTGCAGTGACTGACATGCAGTCTGCGTTTCATGCGTTCCACAGAGAGGCAGGAAAAAGGAAATCGGCGAGAAGATGAACTGCGCATGCGCAAATACTGAAACACATAGCGCTATGATTGCGTTCCACAAGAAGTGGACCCAGATGGATGACGTCATCAAATATGGACGCCGCCTGAGGACCTGGATGAGGGGAGAATGCGGATGAGGCCACGAGACACAGGAGTGTCTAAACACCGGACAGAGATTACTTTATTAAGGACTTGGACAGGACATTGGAGGGAAGGACTTCTTCAGCACATGATTAACATCACCACTGATTGAACAGGTTGCATGATGGGGTTTGGGGCACTATTTAAATGTTGTCTGAAGGGATTATGCTTATGCCACTATGTCACTTGATAAAGACCATCACGGTCGAAACGTTGTGTTGGCTCAATAAATGAGTTTGGATATTCTAAATCCGTTGTGCCCTGTGTTCCTTCTATCATTATTTTTCTTATCCAACATTTTATACAACATTTTGCTAGCATGTTTTGTTTTAATGCTCTGTTTCAGAATAATTTTAATGGATTTCATACTAAAGTCTAGCAGTTGCAAAACTAGTGTAAAATAATTTAACCAAATGTATTAAAGGAAACAAATCTTCAAACTCAATTTCAATCTGCGCCTGCTGTGTCAAAATATGTTATACATTTGTTTTGTTGCACAGAAAGGGACAGTGTTTGGCGCACAGATGTTAATAGTACAGTATGTACTAAAATATAATATTTCTGTGCACCACAAAATCAATTGAGAGATTTAAAATCGCCTGAGTATTTAAAATACAATATAATTATTATAATATGAAACTAATAATTGATATTTAGTAATGCTACAGTAGTTCTAAATAAAAAAATACACACCATTCTGTTTTCATTTAAATTGTATCAATCAGGTATTCAACATGGCCCAACGCATAAAAAATTATTTCAAACAACAAATTATGCATCATATGTATGAAGTCTTCAAATATACAATGCACGTTTTATTAAGGTTTTTAGCACTGATGCTTTCAACACAACACAAATTTGAAAAGATATGTTATCATCTAGGCTCCAGTCTGCTGACTGAAGAACAAGAACTGCAAGAGATTTATTATACAGTACATGCTATTCTTTATGGTACTGTTTTCTGCACTGATTTTGCACTAGTTTTGCAGTCGGATTAGTTAGCAAATAGAGGGCTTGTAAAGAAAAACTAAATTAAGAAAATGAAAGATGTTTATCTCCTCTGTGTTTTATTTGCTCAGGAGTTTGATAAATCCTCCTGCACACATTACTCTTACTTGGCTGTTTTCATCTAGATCACACTCTTCTTTGTGGAATCCCCCATGTTTTTCTGTTTAGTATAAATAGGAGTGTGAAACTAGATTTTTGCTGATTCTCTTAAACTGCTTTATTAGTAAAGCTACCAAATTGATGTATGGCTTCATGGGCAGGTTTAAGTGACAGCGTTCTATTGGAGACAGAGCAGGGGGCTGCTCTAAAAAATTTAATACTTTTAATGTTATACTTTATTTAAAATAAAAATGAGTCATTCTGGTGTTAAAAAGCTTTTTATTCTGTTTTCAGTCGTCTTTTGAAAACAAGATGATCCTGGATAAACTGGAACATTTAGTAGATTTATTTATGACCCCTGATTACTGCATCTTTACTTCCCTATAGCATTTATTCTTTATTCAGTTACGTACAAACCACCCACAAGCCTCTAACGACAGCAGAGGATTCCAATGTAGCATGGCACAGTGTGACAACCTTGGTGTAGCCAGAAGTGTTGTTTTATAGGGGAATACATTTCAGAGACCTAAGAAAAGAAACAGGAATATATATCTACAATGAATAACTCAAGATTAAGGACTTTACTCTATATATGATGAAGCGGCTGTTTAAGTTGTTTTTGGACAAATATTCCCGTTAGATGCCAAGCTTTCCTCGCAAACATTTTCCTTGTAAAAGAGGAATAATTTATTTAGCAACAATTCACCTGGACCTGGTTGCCAGCACCACCCAGTACCAGAGGCACTTCACTTAGATGGCACAGCATGGGGAGGCTTGCTGTAGTAATGGTGACGGATCTCTGGAGTTTAAAAGGAAGTCTTGCATTTTAGCCAGAAACTCATCCTTCTACCTCCGCTTAGACAAGTCCTCAGAACCTACTGTAAATTGCCTCCAGCTAGTAAATCCAGGAGCAGGGATCCAGTCATAGCCAGCTTGGTGGTGGTGCCATTGGTGCCACTGCACCGAGCCCCGTGCTTACAGAGGCTAAGCACTCTTCCCCACAGCATTTAAAATCGATTGCTGGGGGAGAGCCCATGGCCTCTGTAAGCTCCGGCATCTCTTCCTGCTCCTCATCTCCACCGTTTTCTCAATGTGATGACACAGGGTTGCCAATTTCAATGAGACAGGTCAGTAATTTTGATGCCTGTCCGGTTTAAAATTGGAGGTAATACCGGACATGTATGTGTCCGGTGTTACGATTGTTGCGGCGGCATTCGCGAGGGCAGCGGAGGCAGTGGCAATGCAAGCGTGAGGGCAGCAAGTGCGGCGGTGGCAGTGACAAGCCTGAGGGCGGCAGCGGCGGCCAGTGCGGCAGGAAGTGCTGAGGGGCCGGGCCACAGATGGTGGCCGGGCGCAGCAAGGCGGACTTGTGTGCTGTCCCTGAGTGAAGGAGAGGACGGCCAACCAAGAGGACAGCGTTGGCAGAGCCCACACCCCGGCGGCCCAGAGACATGTTCCTGTGCTGTCTGTGTCCTGCCAGGAGATAAGGTAAGGACAAAATAAAACAATTTTTTTTTGGGGAGGGGGAAATATGATGATGGGGGGCCAGGATGAGATGATGATGATGATGAGGATACGTGGGGGATAAGATGATTATAGGGGCCAGGGGAAGATGAGATGATGATGATGGGGGAATAAGATGATGGTAGTGGAAATGAGATGATGATGATGGGGGAGAGGAGTTGATGATTATGGGGGGGAAATGAGATGATGGGGGGACTTTGCTGATCATGATGGGCGGGAGATGAGATGATGATGGGAGTGGGAAATGAGATGATGATGATGATGAGGTAAGATGTACATAGAGAGTAGAGGAATGAGTAGTGCTCAAATATAAATGTGTGCACTGCCAGTAGAATAATGTCTTGAAATCACGATGAACAATCTGCACCCATCAGTCAATAAACGTATGCCAAAGAATTAACCTAGTGGTGTCCCTAGACTACCACAACAATTGGTTAAAATCCATAAACTCCTTAATAGTATAAGGCAACCTCAATAACAGGACAAAGGTATACTTGAAAGGGCAACTGTCCCTGGGGGTATCCGGAATGAATCCTTGAGTGAGGTGCAGGGTTACATGCGTAGCGTGCAATCCTAAATGATGAGGAATCCAGTAACAAGAGAGCAGAAGGAGCACAGCATCAAAAATGGAACAGCAACTCCAGGTAAAAAGTGAAGATATTTAATTAATCAGCTTCTCAGTACAGACAAAAGAGAGCCACAAGCGCACCAACGCGTTTCGTCCCGTGGGACTTTCTCAAGGTGTAACTATACAACAAGCAATCTTACCTGTATAGTGTGAACAATTCGCGCCAAAAACCGGATCAAATTGACGTCACTGCCGCGCCTCAAGGGTCCGTCGCGTTAGCGCGACAGCCAACCAAGCAGTCCCAGAGTACTGGCGCTCGTATGACGTCACTACTGCGCGACCAGGCTACCAATTGACACGCAGTCAGGCACCATCTCTGATAGGCTCCTAAGGCCAATGTGACACTTAAAACATGAACAACTTTATTAAACAAATATGAGTGAACAAAAACATACAAACTTTGTATGATCCTGTTATTTGTATAATTAACCCTAGAAGACTGTGTCGGGAAGATCCCAGACAGGCGTCAGCGCTACAAAAGAGGGGCGTTTGTCACATATGGTGGAGAATGTGGGTCGACACTAAAAGGTCTGTGGGTTTGCAAATAAATGCGTGGTTTAAAATGGCCGCCCAGCCGAAGTAAAAGTACAGATGTTATGAGTGAAGTCTGTCCCACTGTGTATAACCAGTTGTGCTTCCAGCATACACAAAGTATGTGCGAAGGGTGGATGCAATAGCACCCTGAACCCAAACAGAAAACCAAAATGTTTTGCTGAAGAAAGGGAAAATGGCATTTAGCAAGTGATGAGTGCCAAGTTGTCCCTGCCGGGTTTTTTAAATGGCCGACGTGAAATGTTTGTTTTGTAATGTACATAACCATGAAAAACAATGTCCCTTCATCCCATACGATGATGATGACGATGACGATGACTCGTATGTGGCCCCAGGAAGAGAGCCGTGCTCACAGATGAATTTAGTATGCTGGACCTGTCATGAAGTAGGTCACATGGAAGATGTGTGTCCCCAAATTTTCAAAGACAAACAGCTGCAAAAGCAAGCAACGCCCTGTGAGTGCAAGCAAGATCTGGAAGCTGATACCAGTGAGTGTGTGCCCAGTACCACTGATATCTCTGGAGCTAATAAAGCAAAAAGAAAGAAGAAGAGAACGAAAACTGTTCAAGTCACAGGGGAAGTGACCGAACCACTTGAACCTGCGCTGTCAGAAAGGCAGAGATTTGCTGGAGACCGGAGTGACGGGCAAAATTGTCATGGGAACGGTGGTAAAGGAAATGGAGGAGCAAAGGGATGCTGAATCCTTGATCCAGGATAAAGAGGCTTTAATTTCTGCACTCCAAGCTGCCCGCCATGATTATGAAGTCCTGTGGCAGGGATTGATGATG